>NW_027196252.1:57500-77500 GCF_038502225.1 Cherax quadricarinatus
ATGCATGCAGGGCAAAGCTCCTGATCATGGATGACTTTAACCACAAGGAGATCGATTGGGAGAACTTGGAGCCACATGGGGGCGAAGATACATGGAGGGCTAAGATGATGGAGGTGATACTGGAAAACTTCATGTACCAACACGTAAGGGGCACTACAAGATAGAGAAGAGAGGATGAACCAGCAAGACTGGACCTAGTATTCACCTTGAGTAGTGCAGATATTGAGGACATCACATATGAAAGGCCCGTTGGGGCCAGCGATCATGTGGTTTTTTAAGCTTCGAATACACAGTAGAGCTACAAGTGGAGGGGGAAGCAGGAAGGCCAGGACGAATGAAGCCAAACTACAAGAAAGGGGACTACACGGGAATGAGGAACTTCCTGAACGGGGTTTAGTGGGACAGAGAACTGGCAGGGAAGCCAGTTAATGAGATGATGGAATATGTAGCAACAATGTGCAAGGAGGTTGAGGAGAGGTTTGTACCCAAGGGAAACAGGAATAATGAAAAAGCCAGGATGAGCCCATGGTTCACCCAAAGGTACAGGGAGGCAAAAACCAAGTGTGCTAGGGAGTGGAAGAAATATAGAAGGCAAAGGACCCAGGAGAATAAGGAGAGCAGTCATAGAGCCAGAAATGAATATGCTCAGATAAGAAGGGAGGCCCAATGACAATATGAAAACGACATAGCAGCGAAAGCCAAATCTGACCCGAAACTGTTATACAGCCACATCCGGAGGAAAATAACAGTCAAGGACCAGGTAATCAGGCTAAGGAAGGAAGGAGGAGAGACAACAAGAAATGACTGTGAAATATGTGAGGAACTCAACAAGAGATTCAAAGAAGTGTTCACAGAGGAGACAGAAGGGGCTCCAGAAAGACGGAGAGTTGGGCACTCCACCAAGTGCTGGACACAGTACACACAACCGAGGAAGAAGTGAAGAGGCTTCTGAGTGAGCTAGATACCTCAAAGGCAATGGGGCCAGATAACATCTCACCATGGGTCTTGAGAGAGGGAGCAGAGGCACTGTGTGTACCCCTAACAATAATATTCAATACATCTATCAAAACAGGGAGATTGCCTGAGGCATGGAAGACAGCAAATGTAGTCCCAATCTTTAAAAAGGGAGACAGACATGAAGCACTAAACTACAAACCAGTGTCACTGACATGTATAGTATGCAAAGGAGAAGAGTGGTGGAACACGTAGAAAGGAATGATCCCATCAACAGCAGCCAACATGGTTTCAGGGATGGGAAATCCTGTGTCACAAACCTACTGGAGTTCTGTGACATGGTGACAGCAGTAAGACAAGAGAGAGAGAGGAGTGGGTGGATTGCATTTTCTTGGATTGCAAGAAGGCGTTTGACACAGTTTCACACAAGAGATTAGTGCAAAAACTGGAGGACCAAGCAGGGATAACAGGGAAGGCACTACAATGAATCAAGGAATACTTGTCAGGAAGACAGCAGCGAGTCATGGTACATGGCGAGGTGTCAGAGTGGGCATCTGTGAACAGCGAGGTCCCACAGGGGTCAGTCCTAGGACCAGTGCTCTTTCTGGTATTTGTGAACGACATGACGGAAGGAATAGACTCCGAAGTGTCCCTGTTTGCAGATGACGTGAAGTTGATGAGAAGAATTCATTCGATCGAAGACCAGGCAGAACTAAAAAGAGATCTGGACAGGCTGCAGACCTGGTCCAGCAATTGGCTCCTGGAGTTCAACCCCACCAAGTGCAAAGTCATGAAGATTGGGGAAGGGCAAAGAAGACCGCAGACGGAGTACAGTCTAGGGGGCCAGAGACTACAAACCTCACTCAAGGAAAAAGATCTTGAGGTGAGTATAACACCAGGCACATCTCCTAAAGCGCACATCAACCAAATAACTGCTGCAGCATATGGGCGCCTAGCAAACCCCAGAACGGCATTCCGACATCTTAATAAGGAATCGTTCAGGACCCTGTACACCATGTACGTTAGGCCCATATTGGAGCATGCGGCACCAGTTTGGAACCCACACCTAGCCATGCAGGTAAAGAAACTGGAGAAAGTGCAAAGGTTTGCAACAAGACTGGTCCCAGAGCTAAGAGGTATGTCCTACGAGGAGAGGTTAAGGAAAACCAACCTGACGACACTGGAGGACAAGAGAGATAAGGGGGACATGATAACGACATACAAAATACTGAGAGGAATTGACAAGGTGGACAAAGACAGGATGTTCCAGAGATGGAACACAGCAACAAGGGGACACAGTTGGAAGTTGAAGACACAGATGAATCACAGGGATGTTAGGAAGTATTTCTTCAGCCACAGGTGAGTACACACACACACACGCACGCGCACACACACACACACACACACACACACACACACACACACACACACACACACACACACACACACACACAAGCACGCACGCACGCACGCACGCACGCCCATACTGGAGTATGCAGCTCCAGTTTGGAATCCACACCTAGTCAAGCACGTCAAGAAATTAGAGAAAGTGCAAAGGTTTGCAACAAGACTAGTCCCAGAGCTACAGGGATTGTCCTATGAAGAAAGGTTGAGGGAAATCGGCCTGACGACACTGGAGGACAGGAGGGTCAGGGGAGACATGATAACGACATATAAAATACTGCGCGGAATAGACGAGGTGGACAAAGACGGGATGTTCCAGAGATGGGACACAGACACAAGAGGTCACAATTGGAAGTAGAAGACTCAGATGAATCAAAGGGATGTTAGGAAGTATTTCTTCAGTCACAGAGTAGTCAGGCCATGTAATAGCCTAGAAAGTGATGTAGTGGAGGCAGGAACCATACATAGTTTTAAGGCGTGGTATCATAGAGCTCATGGGGCAGTGAGAGAGAGGATGTAGTAGCAATCAGCGAAGAGGCGGGGCCAGGAGCTGTGAATCGACCCCTGCAACCACAAATAGGTGAGTACACACGCCCGCACACACACACACACGCCCGCACACACACACACACACACACACAGAAAGACGTAGAGGTGGGGCACACCACCATGTGCTGGACACAGTGCACACAACCGAGGAAGAAGTGAAGAGGCTTCTGAGTGAGCTAGATACCTCAAAGGCAATGGGGCCAGATAACATCTCCCCATGGTATTGAGAGAGGGAGCAGAGGCACTATGTGTACCCCTAACAACAATATTCAATACATCTATCGAAACAGGGAGATTGCCTGAGGCATGGAAGACAGCAAATGTAGTCCCAATCTTTAAAAAAGAAGACAGACATGAAGCATTAAACTACAGACCAGTGTCACTGACATGTATAGTATGCAAAATCATGGAGAAGATTATCAGGAGAAGAGTGGTGGAACACCTAGAAAGGAACGATCTCATCAACAGCAGCCAACATGGTTTCAGGGACGGGAAATCCTGTGTCACAAACCTACTGGAGTTCTATGACATGGTGACAGCAGTAAGACAAGAGAGAGAGGGGTGGGTGTATTGCATTTTCTTGGACTACAAGAAGGCGTTTGACACAGTTCCACACAAGAGATTGGTGCAAAAACTGGAGGACCAAGCAGGGATAACAGGGAAGGCACTACAATGGATCAGGGAATACTTGTCAGGAAGACAGCAGCGAGTCATGGTACGTGGCGAGGTGTCAGAGTGGGCACCTGTGACCAGCGGGGTCCCACAGGGGTCAGTCCTAGGACCAGTGCTCTTTCTGGTATTTGTGAACGACATGACGGAAGGAATAGACTCTGAGGTGTCCCTGTTTGCAGATGACGTGAAGTTGATGAGAAGAATTCACTCGATCGAAGACCAGGCAGAACTACAAAGGGATCTGGACAGGCTGCAGACCTGGTCCAGCAATTGGCTCCTGGAGTTCAATCCCACCAAGTGCAAAGTCATGAAGATTGGGGAAGGGCAAAGAAGACCGCAGATGGAGTACAGTCTAGGGGGCCAGAGACTACAAACCTCACTCAAGGAAAAAGATCTTGGGGTGAGTATAACACCAGGCACATCTCCTGAAGCGCACATCAACCAAATAACTGCTGCAGCATATGGGCGCCTAGCAAACCTCAGCACAGCATTCCGACATCTTAATAAGGAATCATTCAGGACCCTGTACACCGTGTACGTTAGGCCCATATTGGAGTATGCGGCACCAGTTTGGAACCCACACCTAGCCAAGCACGTAAAGAAACTAGAGAAAGTGCAAAGGTTTGCAACAAGACTAGTCCCAGAGCTAAGAGGTATATCCTACGAGATGTTAAGGGAAATCAACCTGACGACACTGGAGGACAGGAGAGATAGGGGGGACATGATAACGACATACAAAATACTGAGAGGAATTGACAAGGTGGACAAAGACAGGATGTTCCAGAGATTGGACACAGTAACAAGGGGACACAGTTGGAAGTTGAAGACACAGATGAATCACAGGGATGTTAGGAAGTATTTCTTCAGCCACAGAGTAGTCAGTAAGTGGAATAGTTTGGGAAGCGATGTAGTGGAGGCAGGATCCATTCATAGCTTTAAGCAGAGGTATGATAAAGCTCACGGCTCAGGGAGAGTGACCTAGTAGCGATCAGTGAAAAGGCGGGGCCAGGAGCTCGGACTCGACCCCCGCAACCTCAACTAGGCGAGTACAACTAGGTGAGTACACACACAGACAGACACACACAGACAGACAGACACACACACAGACAGACACACACACACACACACACACACACACACACACACACACACACACACACACACACACACACACACACACACACACACACACACACACTTGAAAACCTCATGCATCAACATGTCAGGGACACAACCAGAGAGAGAGGGGAGGATGAGCCAGCAAGACTGGATCTTGTGTTCACCCTGAGCAGTTCAGACATTGAGGACATCACTTACGAGAGGCCCCTTGGAGCTAGCGATCATGTGGTTCTGAGTTTTGACTATATAGTAGAGTTACAAGTGGAGAAGGTAACAGGAACTGAAGGGGACAGGCCAAACTATAAAAGGGGGGACTACACAGGTATGAGAAACTTCCTGCAGGAGGTTCAGTGGGACAGAGAAATGGTAGGAAAATCAGTAAACGAGATGATGGAATATGTGGCAACAAAGTGCAAGGAGGCAGAGGAAAGTTTTGTTCCCAAGGGAAACAGAAATAATAGGAAGACCAAAACGAGTCCTTGGTTTACCCGAAGGTGTAGGGAGGCAAAAACTAAGTGCAACAGAGAATGGAAAAGGTACAGGAGGCATAGGACCCAGGAAAACAAGGAGATTAGTAGAAGAGCCAGAAACGAGTATGCGCAGATAAGGAGGGAGGCCCAGCGACAGTATGAAAACGACATAGCATCGAAAGTCAAATCTGACCCGAAACTGCTGTATAGCCACATTAGGAGGAAGACAACAGTCAAGGACCAGGTGATAAGGCTGAGGAAAGAAGGTGGAGAACTCACAAGAAACGATCAAGAGGTATGTGAGGGGCTCAACACGAGATTTAAGGAAGTATTTACAATAGAGACAGGAAGGACTCTGGGGGGACAGACCAGATGGGGACACCAACAAGGAATACACCAACAAGTGTTGGACGACATACATACAGATGAGGAGGAGGTGAAGAAACTGCTAAGGGACATCGATACCTCAAAGGCAATGGGACCGGACAACATCTCTCCGTGGGTCCTTAGAGAGGGAGCAGATATGTTGTGTGTACCACTTACCACAATCTTCAACACATCCCTGGAAACTGGGCAACTACCTGAGGTATAGAAGACGGCAAATGTAGTTCCCATTTTCAAAAAAGGAGACAGAAAAGAGGCACTAAACTATAGACCTGTGTCATTGACGTGTATAGTATGCAAAATTATGGAGAAGATTATCAGGAGGAGAGTGGTGGAGCACCTGGAACGGAACAGGAGTATAAATGCCAACCAGCACGGATTCACGGAAGGCAAATCCTGTGTCACAAACCTTCTGGAGTTTTATGATAAAATAACAGAAGTAAGACAAGAGAGATAGGGGTGGGTTGATTGCATCTTCTTGGACTGCAAGAAGGCCTTTGACACAGTTCCTCACAAGAGATTAGTGCAGAAGCTAGAGCATCAGGAGCATATAACAGGAAGGCACTGCAATGGATCAGAGAATACCTGACAGGGAGGCAACAACGAGTCATGGTACGTAATGATGTATAACAGTGGGCACCTGTGACGAGCGGGGTCCCACAGGGGTCGGTCCTAGGACCAGTGCTATTTTTGGTATTTGTGAACGACATGACGGAAGGGTTAGACTCAGAAGTGTCCCTGTTTGCAGATTATGTGAAGTTAATGAGGAGAATTACAATCTGATGAAGACCAGGCAGGACTTCAAAGAGATCTGGACAGACTGGACACCTGGTCCAGCAAATGGCTTCTCGAGTTCAATCCCACCAAGTGCAAAGTCATGAAGATAGGGGAAGGGCACAGAAGGCCGCAGACAGAGTATAGGCTAGGGGGTCAAAGACTACAAACCTCACTCAAGGAAAAAGATCTTGGGGTGAGTATAACACCAGAGCACATCTCCTGAAGCACACATCAATCAAATAACTGCTGCAGCATATGGGCGCCTGGCAAACCTGAGAACAGCATTCCGATACCTTAATAAGGAGTCGTTCAAGACACTGTACACCGTATACGTCAGGCCCATACTGGAGTATGCAGCACCAGTTTGGAACCCACACTTGATAAAGCACGTAAAGATACTAGAGAAAGTACAAAGGTTTGCGACAAGGTTAGTTCCAGAGCTAAGGGGAATGTCCTATGAAGAAAGATTAAGGGAAATCAACCTGACGACACTGGAGGACAGGAGAGATAGGGGGGACATGATAACGACATACAAAATACTGAGAGGAATTGACAAGGTGGACAAGGACAGGATGTTCCAGGGAGGGGACACAGAAACAAGAGGCCACAATTGGAAGTTGAAGACACAAATGAGTCAGAGAGATGTTAGGAAGTATTTCTTCAGCCACAGAGTAGTCAGTAAGTGGAATAGTTTGGGAAGCGATGTAGTGGAGGCAGGATCCATACATAGCTTTAAGCAGAGGTATGATAAAGCTCACGGCTCAGGGAGAGAGAGGACCTAGTAGCAACCGGTGAAGAGGCGGGGCCAGGAGCTAGGACTCGACCCCTGCAACCACAAATAGGTGAGTACAAATAGGTGAGTACACACACACACACACACACACACACACACACACACACACACACACACACATTCTCAACCTTCCCAGCTTATATTTGATAATCCGAGCACAATCTTAATTTGTCCTGTGAAAAATGGAAGAATGTATTCAGTAATGACTAACACTAGATGCCTGACACCACTATTCTTTTGGTACTCCAGTTCCTGACACAGCTGCTGGTGTTGTACTCAAGCTCCTGACACTACTGCTGGTACTGTGTTCAAGCTCCTGACACCCCTGGTGGTTGAAGATTGAGACACTTATGCAGGATATGGGAATCTGTATTTAGGAAACGTTTCGCCACACAGTGGCTTCATCAGTCCAGTACAAAGCAGAAGGGCGTAAGGAGAGGAGTAGTTTAAGGTAATCACTCCCTCAGCCTGGAGTCGATGTGTTCAGTCCATCAATCTTGTAGAATGCTGTACATTCTACAAGATTGATGGACTGAACACGTCGACTCCAGGCTGAGGGACTGATTACCTTCAACTACTCCTCTCCTTACGCCCTTCTGCTTTGTACTGGACTGATGAAGCCACTGTGTGGCGAAACGTTTCCTAAATACAGATTCCCATATCCTGCATAAGTGTCTCAATCTTCAACTTGTCGGTTTTCAAAACCATTCATCATACCCCTGCTTGTGTTATGATGAAGCTCGTGGCACCATTACTGGTGTTGTATTCAAGCTCCTAACTCCACTACTGATGATGTATTCATGCTCCTGACACCACTACTAGTGCTGTATTCAAGCTCTTGGCACCACTACTGGTCTGGTAGTCTGTCATAAAGTATGCAGCACCAGCATGTAACCTAAACCTGGTTGATCACCTTCGGAGACTCGAGAGTCTAGAGGTTTGCATCAAGACTAGTCCTAGAGCGGAGAGGATTGAGCTATGAAAAGAGATCAAAGAAACCGAACCTAATGCCCTTATCAGAGAGAAGAGCAAGAGCAGACATGATTACGACTTTGGAATATTTGACACAGAGGATAGGACGGGGATATAGATGGAAGCTTATAGCACGGATGAGATACGGAGGTGTTAGGAAATATTTCTTCAATTGATGTTTGTAAACAAGAAAGAGTAAGAGTAGCGGAAGCAAGCGCCATACGGATGAGCACATTTTACTGACATACAGATTATCAAGTGTAGGTACGAAAGGTTAGAGAGGAAGGAACCAGGAATGGGCAACGATTGTAATTTAATAGGTGGAGCTAGAGACTGAGGATCGAAAACACAATTTGGCAAGAAGAAATCGGTGAGCTCGCACTGACATATGTATACAGCACGGAAGACAACGTGTCACACACAAACTTCACATACACACTCATACACCACAACACAATCCTACCTGTTACGTTTCACACACTTAATAAACCCACACTCATATAGTTCCACACGCACACGTTCATACCCACATATAGACCACACACACATTCCCACATTTAAACAGACCCACACACACTCTCTCCCCCCCACCTCTCTCCCACTCCCTCCCCTGATCCCCCCCTCTCTCTCTCTCCCCCTCCTTCTCCCTCCTCCCTCTCCCATTCTCTCTCCCTCTTTGCTTCTCCCTCCCCTTCTCTCTCACCATATTCCCCCCTCGTTCCCCCATCCCCACCTCTCACCCATTTTGCCACTGTCTCCAGCTTTCTTCTCTCCTTCCCTCTGCCACACACACACACACACACACACACACACACACACACACACACACACACACACACACACACACACACACACACACACACACACACACACACACACATACACACACACTCAGACAAACACACGTCACAAACAACCACACAGAAATACATAAGTTTTTCATTCTCTGGCAACCAAAAAAATGGGCTGCTAGAGAGCTGGACAGAAAACCAGGGGACTGGAGGATGAGTCTGGGAAGGAAGATTGGGTAGCAGAGCTCATGAAAAGGGAACATGAGTGGGGAAGGAAGCTAGAAGAGCTTAGCATGAAAATGAAGGAGAGGATAGCTGCAGAAAACAGGAAGTGGGAGCTGCAAGTCACAGCAGCAGAAGCTAAGATACAGAGATTAGAAGAGAAACAGAAAAATATGAAACAGCCTAAAGAACTAATGAGCAATGTGGGCATGACATCATAATCTGCTACCTCAATCACTACGAGAGGACTGTAGAGAATGAAGAAGTGAAACTGTATGCAGAGGTCCTATCAGACCATCATGGAGCCCGAGAAAAACAGAGGATCACATCAGGAACAATCATGGGGACTAGAAAATGAAAGAGCTAAACTACACATAGAGGCCCTAACAGACCACAACAGTGCCCAGGGAAAGCCAAGAAGGGAAAATAACAGACCACTGGGTCCAGGGATAACAGATAGTGAAGAGATTGAAGAAAGGAAAGCTGCAATGGAGGCAACTAAATCAAATCAAGGGATATAGAGGGATGTGCAGTGGGAGAATGAAAGGAAGAAATCAGTCTTTGTTCATGGACTCCAGGAAGTTGAAGGGGAAACTTATGATACAAGAAGACATGGGGAGAAAAGAAGTGACTAAAATCATCAAGAAAGCAATAGGAGAAGACAACATGACACAGCTGGTAAATTTTCTGAGAATAGGGGGATTTGCAAGAAGAAACTGGCTAGTCAAAGTGATTTTAAGAGCAGAATCAGCTCAAAACAGGATCCTGCAGGAGAAAGCACGACTAAGAAACATGTCAGCATACTGGAGGGTGTATCTTGACCGTGACAGAACATGAGATGAGAGGCAAAAACTGAAACAGAGGTTACAAAGACAAATGGAAGAAACAGAGGCAAAGTTGGAGACTCAGGAGGAAAATCAAATACAACCTCCCTTACAACCACCTACAGAAACCCCCAGTCAAAACAGCTGCAATGCAACGAATCATTCTATCCCAAAACACTCATGCTATACCCAATGCCCCCACCCACCTCATTACAAACTCCACCTTCACAGCAACTTCCCAGAGTTCCTCATCAGGTCTCCCGCTTCCCCAACCCCACCGTACCCCCCTGATCACAGTTTTAGAAAAGAAGTTGAAGGTTTGGTATATAAATACATATGGAATATCAAATAAATGTGAGGAGTGCATGAAAGAATTGAGGAAACATCACCAGGCATAATAGCATTCACAGAAATGAAACTCACCAGGATGATAACAGATACAATCTTTCCACTTTGATATCAAATCCTGATGGAAGATAGAGGGAGCAGAGGGGGAGGAGGATTTGCACTGCTCATTAAAAACCGATGGGAATTTGAGGAAATGGAAGGAATGGATGAAATGGGCGAAAGGGACTACACAGTAGGAACAATCTAGTCTTGGGGCCATAAGGTGGTAATTGCAGTGATGTAAAACCCGCCACAGAACTGCAAGAGGCCAAGAGAAGATTATGAAGAGAGCAACAGAGCAATGGTAGACACACTAGCCGAGGTGGTCAGAAGAGCTCACATGGGTTGAGCAAAGTTACTAGTCATTGGCGGTTTCAATCACAAGGAGATTGACTGGGAAAACTTCGAGCCCCATGGGGTCCTGAAACATGAAGAGCCAAAATGATGGATGTGGTACCGGAAAACCTCATGCATCAACATGTGAGAGACACTACCTGAGAGAGAGGTGAGGATGAACCAGCAAAACTGGGCCTAGTATTCACTTTGAGTAGTTCTGACATCGAGGATATCATGTATGAAAGGCCCCTTGGAGGTAGTGATCATGTGGTTCTGTGCTTTGAATACATAATTGAGCTACAGGTGGAGATGGTGACAGGAATAGGATGGGAAAGCCAAACTACAAAAGGAGGGACTACACAGGCTTGAGTAATTTCCTGCAAGACGTTCAGTGGGAAAGAGAACTGGCAGGCAAACCAGTAAAAGAAATGATGGGCTACATGACAACAAAATGCAAGGAGGCAGAGCAGAGGTTTGTTCCCAAGGGCATCAGAAATAATGGGATGACCAGAACGAGCCCCTGGTTCACCCAGAAGTGTAGGTAGGCAAAAACTAAATGCACTAGAGAATGGAAAATGTACAGAAAACAAAGAACCCAGGAAAATAAAGAGATTAGCCAAAGAGCCAGAAACGAATATGCATAGCTAAGAAGGGAGGCTCAGCGATAATGCAAAAATGAAAAAGCATCGAAAATCAAGTCTGACCTGAAGCTGTTGTATACCCACATCAGGAGGAAAGCAACAGTCAAAGACGAGGTAATCAGGCTGAGGAAGGTGGAGAGTACACAAGAAGCGATCAAGAAGTATGTGAGGAGCTCAATATGAGATTTAAAGAAATATTTACAGTGGAGACAGGAAGGACTCCAGGAAGTCAGAATAGGGAGGTACATCAACAAGGGATACACCAACAAGTGCTGGATGAAATACACACAACTGAGGAGGCGATGAATAAGCTGTTATGTGACCTTGATACCTCAAAGGTGGTGGGACCGACATCTCTCCTTGGGTCCTTAGAAAGGGAGCAGAGATGCTGTGTGTGCTACTAATAAAAATCTTCAACACATCCAATGTAACTGAGCAATTACCTGAGGTATGGAAGATGGCAAATATAGTCCCAGTTTTTAAGGATGGAGACAGACACGAATTATTGAACTTCAGATCTGTGTTACTGACGTATATAGTATGCAAAGTAATGGAGATTATCAGGAGGAGAGAGGTGGAACACCTAGAAAGATAAAAGCTTATAAACGACAACCAGCACGGTTTCAGGGTAGGAAAATCCCGTGTCAAAAACCTACTGGAGTTTAATGACAAGGTAACGAAAGTAAGACAAGAAAGAGAGGGGTGGATAGATTGCATTTTCTTGAGCTGCAAGAAGGCCTTTGACACAGTTCCTCACAAGAGGTTATTGCAAAAGCTAGAGGATCAGGCAAGCATAACAGGAAAGGCACTGCAATGGATCAGAGAATACCTGACAGGGAGGCTGCAACAAATCATGGTACGTGACGATGTGTCAGTGTGGGCTCCTGTGACGAGCGGGGTTCCACAGGAATCAGTCCTAGGATCTGTGCTGTTTTGGTATATGCGAATGTCATGACAGAAGGGGTAGATTCAGAAGTGTCCTTGTTTGTAGATGATGTGAAGTTAATAAAGAGAATTATATCGGATGAGGATCAGGCAGAACTACAAATAGACCTGGAGAGGCTACAAGCCTGATCCAGCAACTGGCTCCTTGAGTTTAACCCCGACAAATGCAAAGTCATGAAGATCGGGGAAGGGCAAAGAAGACCGCAGACGGAGTATAGTCTAGGTGACCAAAGACTGCAAACCTCACTCAAGGAAAAAATCTTGGTGTTTACCTGGAGAGAGTTTCGGGGGTCAACGCCCCCGCGGCCCGAGCACGTCTCCTGATAACATCTCCAGATAACTGTTGCAACGTGTGGGCGCCTGGCAAACCTAAAAACAGTGTTCCGATACCTCAATAAGGAATCGTTCAAGACTCTGTACACCATGTACTTCAGGCCTATATTGGATTATGCAGCACCAGTTTGGAATCCCCACCTGGTCAAGCACATCAAGAAATTAGAGAAAGTGTAAAGGTTTGCAACAAGACTAGTCTCAGAGCTAAGGGGATTGTCTGACGAAGAAAGGTTAAGGGAAATTGGCTTGACGACACTGGGTTAGGGGAGACATGATAATGACATATAATATACTGCTAGGAATTGACAAGGTGGACAAAGATAGGATGTTCCAGAGATGGGACACAAAAACAAGGGGTCACAATTGGAAATTGAAGACTCTGGTGAGTCAAAGGGATGTTAGGAAGCATATCTTCAGTCATAGAGTTGTCAGGAAGTGGAATAGCCTGGAAAGTGATGCAGTGGAGACAGAAACCATACATAGTTTTAAGACGAGGTTTAATTAAGCTTATAGAGCAGGGAGAAAGAGGACCTAGTAGCGATAAGTAAACAGGCCAGGAGCTATGAATCTACCTCTGCAATCACAAATAAGTGAGTATAAATCGGTGAGTACACACATATACACACCCACCAGGAGGCACAGACCCCACAAGACAAACAATAGTAGCTACGACAACCCAACTCCAGGTGATTTTTTAGTGGCAGGAAACGAAAAAAGAAAATGGAAGGAAATAACAAAAATAGTCCACCACCTTGGAGCCTTGTTGGACTGGAGGCGCAGCCAGTGGCCACCCATGGCCCTCCAGAATTATTACAACTACTGATGCCAATAACAAAATCCCCCCAACAAACACAGAATACAACCTCGTTCATATTTGCTAATATACAGGGCCTTAAGCCATCCACCAACAACAAAATACCTTTTATCAGTGGACTTCTAGTGGAGTCTAATGCAATGTTTGCAGCCTTCACAGAGACTCACACAAAAGATCACTTTGACAGTGAAATATGGATAAGTGGTTACAACCTTTTTAGATGCGACAGAAAAAACAGGCAACAAGGGGGGGTTGGCCTGTATGTCAAAGAGTCCCTTATCTGCACGGAGTTGCTGAACACCACAAATGAGGTAGTTGAAGTTCTATCAATAAAGATCGAAAACCAAAACCTAGTCATTGTGGTTGTATACAAGCCACCAGATGCAACCTCCCAACAGTTCAAGGAACAGCTACTGAAAATCGATTACTGTTTGGAAAACCTTCCAGCTCCATCCCCAAACATCTTACTGCTTGGTGATTTCAACCTAAGGCATACAAAATGGAAGAATGTAGCAAATAATGTTATAGCTGAAACAATCCCCGGAGGTAGCGCAGATGAAAGGTCACACACACATGAGCTACTAAGTCTCTGCGAAAAACACACCTTAAGCCAGCAGATAGTGGAGCCAACACGACTAGAAAACACACTTGACCTTATCTTCACAAATAATGAGGACCTGATAAGAGACATAAGAATATCAAAAACAACTAATTCCGATCACAATCTAATCGAAGTCCAGACGTACATGCATAGGGGTCCTGAACAACAGAATGCATGTACCTGTGAAGGTGTCTTCACAAAATACAATTTCAACAACAAGAACATCAACTGGGACCAGGTAAACCATGTCCTAAACGAAACATGTTGGGAAGATGTCTTAAATGACATGGACCCAAACCAGTGCCTTGAAAGGATCAACTGCCTGGTAGCCGAAGCATGTTCTAGGCATATTCTCCTAAGAAAGAAGAAGAGCAGGAGTAAACTGGAGAGAAAAAGACGCTCCCTCTACAGAAGACGACGAAGAGTCACTGAGCTCCTCAGGAGTGCTAGAATATCTGATACACGAAGGGAGGCGCTGACCAGGGAAGTGGAAACTATCGAACTTAAGCTAAATGACTTTTACAGGAACCAGGAGAGGCAGGAGGAGCTTAAAGCTATTAGTGAAATTGAAAGAAATTCAAAATATTTCTTTTCATATGCCAAAAACAAGGCAAATACCACATCTAGTATCGGGCCCTTACTCAGACAGGATGGGACTTACACAGACGACAACAAGGAAATGAGTGAAATATTGAAATCCCAGTACGACTCTGTGTTTAGTGAACCACTAATCGGTCTGAGGATCGACGACCCAAATGATTTCTTCATGAATGAGCCTCAAAACTCCATAAATGTATGCCAGATTTCCGACATTACCCTAACTCCGATAGATTTTGAAAAAGCCATTGACAACATGCCTATGCACTCAGCCCCGGGCCCAGACTCGTGGAACTCTGTTTTCATTAAGAACTGCAAGAAACCCCTCTCGCATGCCCTAAGTACACTATGGAGGAGGAGCTTGGACATGGGTGAAATTCCACAGTCACTTAAAACAACGGATATAGCCCCACTCCATAAAGGTGGCAGCAAAGCATTAGCCAAGAACTATAGACCAATAGCTCTGACATCCCACATCATAAAAATCTTTGAAAGAGTGCTAAGAAGCAGGATTGCAAATCACCTGGATTCCCAAAATCTGCACAATCCAGGGCAACATGGGTTCAGGGCAGGTCGCTCCTGCCTCTCACAACTACTGGATCACTATGACATGGCCTTGGATGCACTGGAAGAAAATCAGAATGCAGATGTAATATACACAGACTTTGCAAAAGCATTTGACAAATGCGATCATGGCGTAATAGCCCATAAAATACGTGCTAAAGGAATAACTGGGAAAGTGGGGAGATGGATCTTCAACTTCCTAACAAATCGAACACAAAGAGTAGTGGTCAACAGAGTTAAATCGGAGGCTGCCATAGTGAAGAGCTCTGTTCCACAAGGCACAGTACTCGCCCCCATCTTATTCCTTATCCTCATATCAGACATAAACAGAGATATACACCACAGCACCGTATCATCCTTTGCAGATGATACTAGGATCTGCATGAGGCTGTCATCTGCTGAGGACGCGGTTAACCTCCAAGAAGATATAAACAAAGTTTTCCATTGGGCAACGGTAAACAATATGATGTTCAATGAGGACAAATTCCAACTACTCCGTTATGGAAAACTGGAGGAGATAAAAACTAGAACAGAGTATACTACTGACTCCGGCCATACAATAGAGCGGAAAAATAATGTAAGGGACCTGGGAGTAGTAATGTCTGAGGATCTCACTTTCAAGGATCACAACAGTGCCACGATCGCACGTGCAAAGAAAATGATAGGATGGATAATGAGAACTTTCAAAACGAGAGATGCCAAGCCCATGATGATCCTTTTCAAATCACGTGTTCTCTCTAGGCTGGAATACTGCTGTACATTAACATCTCCATACAAAGCAGGTGAAATCGCAGATCTAGAGAGTGTACAGAGATCCTTTACTGCACGTATAAGTTCTGTCAAGCACCTTAACTACTGGGAACGCTTGGAAGCACTTGACTTGTACTCGTTGGAACGCAGGAGGGAGAGATATATCATAATCTACACTTGGAAAATCTTGGAAGGAATGGTCCCAAATCTGCACACAGAAATCACTCCCTACGAAAGTAAAAGACTGGGCAGGCGATGAAAATGCCGCCAATAAAAAGTAGGGGCGCCATTGGTACACTAAGAGAAAACACCATAAGTGTCCGGGGCCCAAAACTGTTCAACAGCCTCCCATCAAGCATTAGGGGAATTGCCAATAAACCCCTGGCTGCCTTCAAGAGAGAGCTGGACAGATACCTAAAGTCGGTGCCGGATCAGCCGGGCTGTGGCTCGTAATTCGGACTGCGTGCGGCCAGCAGTCACAGCCTAGTTGATCAGGCCCTGTTCCATCGGGAGGCCTGGTCGTGGACCGGGCCGCGGGGGCGTTGATCCCCGGAATAACCTCCAGGTAACCTCCAGGTAACCCACCCACTCACACACACACACACACATACACCCACCCACACACACTCACACACACACACACACACACACACACACACACACACACACACACACACACACACACACACACACACACACACACACACACACACACACACACACACATTAAAAAAATTAGTAAGGAGAGAGAAAAAGCACTTAATGTTGTAACACGGCCGAGCCCTTGCACTGAAAGCAGAAGTTACTCTCAGCCATAAACAATAATGATGGACCAAGATCATGTACATAACCAATAGGAGTTTGGTACCTACGTCCCCTCGCCAAGTGTACCGGTATAATACCTTATTAAAGTCCAAACCTTGAATCTCTTCGGAGAAAATGCACCTCCCAAGAAAGAGGAAACTCCCAACTGTTGGATAAATTTAACAGTGTCTAAGTTTGAGTATGGTGAAGAGCGTGCTAACAGGATGGTGGATGATCAGATTGGGGAGAGAGGTCACTTTTGACTCAGCTGGTTAGAGGTCCTTACCTTTCTCCACTCCCAGAGGAGTGGGAAGGATCCAATGTTCTTCAGCTGGCCAGGGATTCTTAACCTCTTGCATTCCTAGAGATGAGTAGGGAGGTTGCAAGTTTCTCCTCCTTCAAGCTGATCTGGAGTGCTGTTTCTCCTCCACTATTACATGATGCACTTACCATACTGGGGACTTCTACTGTTGCCTCTTTTCCCAGGTCTACTACTACCGTATCATTGATCACAGTTAGTACTACTACCACCATCGATGCAGTAGCCACACCAATAACTATCATCGCCACGCACCGCCCACGCTACCACCAACTCCAGAAATTACCCACCCTTCATCAACAATCATCAACCATCATCAGAACAACAACAAACACCAGAGAGATCCTTACTTTTATTATTCCCACCACCCTCGCCGCACCCGATGCACCTCTCGTGATTTGTTTCCTCTTTGTAACAGTTATATTTAACATGATAGCAGCACGCTGTTGATGTATCCAATTTTATTTAAATTGCAAAAAATAATGACTAGCTTTAAAATCACACAATGAATCTAGTTCCGATAAGTTAGAGGTCGCTGCTGCTTGGCCGTGGACTACACTAGCATCACGTGACCTTAGGCTTGCCGCGCCCCTGCCACGGGTCAGTTTATGACAAAGACCTGTGTCAGGGTTTTTTCCCTTGACGAATAAACAAACAACAACCACTTGACAAATAGCTGTCACTGTCTTGGTCTCTCAATATGGGTCGTGAGCTCCACCCGTCACAGTGGCCGACCTGTGTGAGACGGAGGACATAATGTGTTTGCCCCGTGCTAAAGTAACGAAATGTAAATCAAATAAAGAAGGCTGAAGTGAATGTAAAATTTGAGATGTAAATAACTACTAGAGTATGAAAAGAAAAAGGCCTGGGAATAGGCCTCGCGGTTATTGGTCTGATACCAGGAGCCAGCCGCACCTAATCTGTCATATGCACCACAGCCTGACTGATCAGGGACTGAGTTGAGGAACTTTTCAAGTGCATTTTTGAAGACTACCAAGTCTTAGTTTCTTTACGTTAATTGATCTGTCTCTCTTTACGCATTCATCGAGCCCATGATTCTCATGGGAAGAATGTTGCACCACCTACCAAGTCTCTGGGTAAAATAAGCAAGTGAATGCGATACCACAATAAAATTCGCCTCTAGCCTAACCTGTAAATGAACATGAAAAAGAAAAGTTTGCCAATAGATTGCTAACAGAATGAATAAACGAAGCTTTTGGTGATGAACCTCACGTCACCAGTCAAATGAAGATCAGGTACATGGAGGTCAACTCCACAAACAATGGAGTACAAATAAGTGAGCAAACACAATGCGTAACTACAACCATTCCAGCTATAGCCAGCGGAAATTATTTGGCTCTACTCCACCACCGCCACCGTCAACAACTTTAGCCCACCCTAGGTAATATGTCACCGTTCTTCTTATCAAACTGATGATGAGCGAGTCGATGGGTCAACTCTGTAACTGGCTACGTGTTATCGGAGCCTGATGATCCCTCCAATCCCTGCAGAGATGAGAAGGCAGGTCGAGACTGGCAGACAGAGACGAACTTCAGTACTTCTTCATCTATTAAATACACTGAGGGAAGTATGCATCGAAGATTGAAGTTTTTATCTCTGTTGGCTACAGTGAAGATCTAAGATACAGCTAAGTGAATCAGGTAATAGAACAATACAGCAAGGAAACAAGACACTTTTGCAAGGTGAATGACGGTGGTTGTAGACTACGAGGGACGGTCGCGAATCAGTATTTTTTGTTTCGTGAATAAACTCACCTTCTCACATAATGAGCTATCAACACCACTAATGCCCCTTACAAAAGAACTAAACTCATCGCTCAACACCATTAACAAAATTACTTGCCAGCATCGCTACAATGTAACCGGCGAGACTGTGGTGTAGTTGTTAATAATATACAGAATTAGAAGAGCAAAATAATCAGAAGTGGGTTATGGTGTTATGATAAAGGATTCAGTGGAGCGTTATATACGGCGAATACCCCAACCAACACCATACCCACCTTGTCCCAAAACCCACCCTGTTCCCCACCAAACACCACACCCTCCCTGTCCCTCACCCAACACCACACCCACCCTGTCCCTCATTCAACACCACACCCAATCTGTCCCTCACCCAACACCACACCCAATCTGTCCCTCACCCAACACCACACCCAATCTGTCCCTCACCCAACACCACACCCTCCCTGTCCCGGACCCAAAACCACACCCACCCTGTCCCTCATTCAACACCACACCCACTCTGTCCCTCACCCAACACCACACCCACCCTGTCCCTCACCCAACACCACACCCACCCTGTTCCTCACCCAACACCACACCCAATCTGTCCCTCACCCAACACCACACTCACCCTGTCCCTCACCCAACACCAAACCCACCCTGTCCCTCACCCAACACCACACCCAATCTGTCCCTCACCCAACACCACACCCACCCTGTCCCTCACCCAACACCACACCCAATCTGTCCCTCACCCAACACCACACCCAATCTGTCCCTCACCCAACACCACACCCACCCTGTCCCTCACCCAACACCACACCCACCCTGTCCCTCACCCAACACCACACCCAATCTGTCCCTCACCCAACACCACACCCAATCTGTCCCTCACCCAACACCACACCCAATCTGTCCCTCACCCAACACCACACCCAATCTGTCCCTCACCCAACACCACACCCAATCTGTCCCTCACCCAACACCACACCCACCCTGTCCCTCACCCAACACCACACCCACCCTGTCCCTCACCCAACACCACACCCACCCTGTCCCTCACCCAACACCACACCCTCCCTGTCCCTTACCCAAAACCACACCCACCCTGTCCCTCACCCAACACCACACCCACCCTGTCCCTCACCAAACACCACACCAACTCTGTCCCACACACAACACCACACCCAATCTGTCCCTCACCCAACACCACACCCAATCTGTCCCTCACCCAAC
>NW_027196252.1:82500-92500 GCF_038502225.1 Cherax quadricarinatus
CAAAATTTGTATGTAATGATAAGTTTTACACTCAGAAGTTTGGTATGGCAATGGGAAATCCTCTTTCACCTGTTCTTAGTAACCTATAATGGATTCTTTTGAAACAAGGCTGCTTAACACAATCCTCCCTAATAGAGCTAAATGGTTCAGATATGTTATGATATTTTGTGTCTTATGCCCAAGAATGTAGATATACACCATTTCCTTGGCAAATTAAATAGCTTAGCCCTTTCTATAAACTTTACTGTTGAGTTTGAAGAAAATAACTCATTGTCTTTTCTAGATGTTTTAATTATTAAGGGTAATAATGAGTTCAAATTTAAAATTTACAGAAAACCGACAAATAACTGTTCCTATATACACTATTATTCTTCACATCAAGATAGAGTTAAACTGTCTGTTTTCTCATCAATGTTTTTGAGAGCTTTACGTATTTGTAGTCCAGAGTTCATAGATGAGGAAATATTCAAAATTTATGAAATGGCTAATGATCTGAAAAACCCAAGACGTAATTGATAAATCTTTTAAAATTGCTAGAAATACTTTTTACAATCCAAAAAGGGACAACCAGCCTTATTCAACTAAAAATATGTTGGTTCTCCCTTACCAGGAAAACTTGGTTGATATGCCTTCTCTTCTTAAAACTTTTAATATCAAAGTTGGATTTAAAAATCTTGATACAGTAAAAAAAACTCTTGATAAAGAATTCCCCCCAAAATGCTGACGGATGTGTCTATAAGATTACTTGTAAAATTTGCGATAGAGTTTATTACGGTCAAACTGGTAAAAATCTCGAACTAAGATTAAAACAACATAAATATAGCATTAGAACTGGACAAGATTCCAATGCTCTATTTATTCATGTGAGAGATTTTAACCATCCAATTGATTTTCAAAAAGTTGAGAAAGTTGTATCATTGAGCACGTCCATGGTCGACAGGAATGTAATTGAATCTTGTTTCATAAAAAGCAGTTTTGACAATAATATGAATATTTCCTTTGGTTTATGTAAATTAGATCCATTTACAATTAATAGAATTTTGGAAAAATTTAATAATACATTGGACAAATAATAAATTTTAAAATTCTTAGTTCTTGGGTAGAATAGTTTGTTCGTGGAATGTGTGAAGGACCTGTCTAGTTGGGCCAGCGGGCCTGCTGCAGTGTTCCCTTTCTTATGAGTCGTGCGTCAGGTGTTGCTTTGTTGTGGGATGTGATAGTGAGGAGTGGTCTTGACCCTTTATATTTCTTCCTCTGATGCATTACTTTTATTGTTCCTTGATAATGTGAGTAGTCACGAAAGCGCTTGGAATTTCTCTTCTTTCACAGTGGTTGTTTTGCATATTCTGCAATCATATATATATATATATATATATATATATATATATATATATATATATATATATATATATATATATATAGATATATATATATATATTTATGTATGTATGTATGTATGTCGTGCCGAATAGGCAGAAGTTGCGATCTTGGCTTAAATAGCAACGCTCATCTTGCCATATAGGACAAGTGAAAATTTGTGTATGCAATAATTTCGCCAAAATCATTCTGAACTTAACGAAAAAAATATATTTCACTGTGTTTGTTTAGTATTAAATTACTGTAAACAAATCTAAAATATATTTAGTTGGGTTAGGCTAAAAGAAATTGTTCTTGCTATAATATGGTTAGGTAAGTTTTCTAAGATTCTTTTGGTGCAAAATTAAAAAAAATTTCATTAACATTAATGAAAAAAAACTATCTTTAAAAGTATAAAAGAAAATTTCAGAAAGGACTTAATTTTAAATGAGTTCTTGCTAATTGACCAGTTTTCCATATTCGGCACGACATATATATATATATATATATATATATATATATATATATATATATATATATATATATATATATATATATATATATATATATATATATATATATATATATATATATATATATATGTATATATATAATTTATATATATGTGTGTGTGAGTGTGTGTGTATGTTCAATTTGTATATGCTCTTTACCACAAATTGCATTATATTTGCACAATTTTCTCTTGCGGAGTAGTGCAGTTAATTACCTTTACGACAACCTTTGTCTTGTTAAGTGCTTTCATAAAGAGTGATTAACAAGATCTTCAGTGTTCATCAGCTGGTATTATATAGAGGAGCGTCGCTATTCATTCGTGACTATGCTCTATCAAATTAATTAATTAAATCTCAACGCCCCAGCCTTGCCTTAATTATAGGTGCGAGAAAATATCAAAGCTTTGTGTAGTTGCCTGATGAGAGGCGCGGCTGTCGGATGACACACTGAGGATTATTGTGATTCAAGGTGGTTCTTAGGATTCGACTGAGATCGATATAGATACAGAATGGATATCAAATAGGTCTAGTGTAGCCACAGAGGTGTAAATAAAGGGAGCAAACCGCCAAGCAGCGTAACTCAAAGAAATATATTGGGTAGTTTTTGAAATTGATTTGAACGCAATAAAAGTGGGAACTGTTGGGTGCAAGTAGGTGAATGGAAACATTTGCAATGTTTAGATATTATTATTAGGCTAAGTTTAACTCGGTGCTGGTTTTATTACTATACATACTAGGACAGGGTAGGAGAAATGGTGATAACAATGATTGGGTGTAAAGTAAAATATAGTTTAATAAACAAAGAATAAAATGATCATTAATATTAAATGATAGAAGTGTTGTAGGGGGTTAATATGTTTCTTCCCGGTATATCATAGAGATGATGAAGCCGTTGTTGTTTTAGAGGACCTTGTCCGTGACTGATTTAAAAGAAGCTTCTAGACGCCTCGTACGAAGCTCATATATTTTTTTTTTACTAATTTTTGTGTCATTACTTCAACGGATTATTATGACAATTACGATAAACCTTGCAAGCATTGATCCTGTTGCTGATAATACAAGTACAAAAATATATGTATTAAATTTTCTGATGCTTTGCTAAAAGTCTCTCGGGAACTACTAGCACAACTCACCTGAAACGCTGCAGATCTCAACAATATCAAGGACATAAGGATTAGGAATAAAAAGTTTCTTAGTTTCGATGTGACTTCCTTGTTCACTAAATTGTCCACCATTCAAGCCACTGACCTACTTAAGCAAAATTTCAAGATGGCCTAAATTTGCATTACCTGCGTAAGAGATCATTAATGCAATTTCAATTATTTTTCGTTTGAAGACTCCAATTACAAGCAGAGTTACGAATGGGTCATGGGTTCAACTCTCTGTGCTGTGATGACCAACCTATGTATACATGGAGCACCTACAGGAAAACAAACTGAAGTTCCATTCCCAAAAGGCAAGACATGGCTAAGATTCGCCGACGATAGCCTAGTCATTGCCCCTGACGCCTCAGCACTCGGAAACTCCTCAAAACATAGCAATTCGGTGGAACTTTCCATCAAGTTCAATATTAACAACGGACAGATTCCTTTCCTAGACGTACTGATTCGAGAAGATGATGATAAACTTGATTTCATGGCCTATCGAAAACGGACTAATAAAATAACCTACATTATCATTCACATCATGACAGTAGAATTAAGCGTGGGATCATCATTATTTTTTTTTACAGCACATAGGATATCTTCCACTGCCGCATCCATCGAAGGTATACACACACACATATATATATATATATATATATATATATATATATATATATATATATATATATATATATATATATATATATATATATATATATATATATATATATATATGTGAAGCATATATGTGAACAGTATTTAGATAAAGGTAGGGAAGTTTTTATTGCATTTATGGATTTAGAAAAGGCATATGATAGAGTGGATAGAGGAGCAATGTGGCAGATGTTGCAAGTATATGGAATAGGTGGTAAGTTATAAAATGCTGTAAAGAGTTTTTATGAGGATAGTGAGGCTCAGGTTAGGGTGTGTAGAAGAGAGACTACTTCCCGGTAAAAGTAGGTCTTAGACAGGGATGTGTAATGTCACCATGGTTGTTTAATATATTTATAGATGGGGTTGTAAAGGAAGTAAATGCTAGGGTGTTTGGGAGAGGGGTGGGATTAAATTATGGGGAATCAAATTCAAAATGGGAATTGACACAGTTACTTTTTGCTGATGATACTGTGCTTATGGGAGATTCTAAAGAAAAATTGCAAAGGTTAGTGGATGAGTTTGGGAATGTGTGTAAAGGTAGAAAGTTGAAAGTGAACATAGAAAAGAGTAAGGTGATGAGGGTGTCAAATGATTTAGATAAAGAAAAATTGGATATCAAATTGGGGAGGAGGAGTATGGAAGAAGTGAATGTTTTCAGATACTTGGGAGTTGACGTGTGGGCGGATGGATTTATGAAGGATGAGGTTAATCATAGAATTGATGAGGGAAAAAAGGTGAGTGGTGCGTTGAGGTATCTGTGGAGTCAAAAAACGTTATCTATGGAGGCAAAGAAGGGAATGTATGAAAGTATAGTAGTACCAACACTCTTATATGGGTGTGAAGCTTGGGTGGTAAATGCAGCAGCGAGGAGACGGTTGGAGGCAGTGGAGATGTCCTGTTTAAGGGCAATGTGTGGTGTAAATATTATGCAGAAAATTCGGAGTGTGGAAATTAGGAGAAGGTGTGGAGTTAATAAAAGTATTAGTCAGAGGGCAGAAGAGGGGTTGTTGAGGTGGTTTGGTCATTTAGAGAGAATGGATCAAAGTAGAATGACATGGAAAGCATATAAATCTATAGGGGAAGGAAGGCGGGGTAGGGGTCGTCCTCGAAAGGGTTGGAGAGACGGGGTAAAGGAGGTTTTGTGGGTAAGGGGCTTGGACTTCCAGCAAGCGTGCGTGAGCGTGTTAGATAGGAGTGAATGGAGACGAATGGTACTTGGGACCTGACGATCTGTTGGAGTGTGAGCAGGGTAATATTTAGTGAAGGGATTCAGGGAAACCGGTTATTTTCATATAGTCGGACTTGAGTCCTGGAAATGGGAAGTACAATGCCTGCACTTTAAGGGAGGGGTTTGGGATATTGGCAGTTTGGAGGGATATGTTGTGTATCTTTATATGTGTATGCTTCTAGACTGTTGTATTCTGAGCACCTCTGCAAAAATAGTGAAAATGTGCGAGTGTGGTGAAAGTGTTGAATGATGATGAAAGTATTTTCTTTTTGGGGATTTTCTCTCTTTTTTGGGTCACCCTGCCTCGGTGGGAGACGGCCGACTTGTTGAAAAAAAAAAAAAAAAAAAAATATATATATATATATATATATATATATATATATATATATATATATATATATATATATATATATATATATATATATATATATATATATATATATATATATATATATATATATATATATATTTATATATTTATTATATATATATATATATATATATATATATATATATATATATATATTATATATATATATATATAATATATAGGAATATTTTATTACATAATATGGCACAGAAGATTTAAGAGATTCATTGTTAACATAAAGGTGGCATATACGGTAAATGTTACGTGTGTATCACCGATTATAAGGCGAAAATCTGATCCAGCTCCTCAGAGCTGGGGCGTGTGCCCAAAATGCAGCAAGCATTACCCCTTTGAACAGCCGCACTGAGCCGCTGGAACAGAAAACTAGCTGCCCTGGGATCCCTAATTACCCTGATGAGTCTTTTTCCCAGCTCCTTAAGGAAATTAGATGCACTCTTTCCCCATGAGCCAAGGGTCTCTGAGCCTATGGGAACAAACATATAATGATGGGCAAGTTCTCCATATTTTCTAGACTTTTGGGACTCCCTGAAGCTGGCAGCTGCCCCTCCTTCCTACCTGGTGTATTGGAGATAGGTATCAGCCAAGGTAGATGCACATGTATAGTACACCACCTGCTTCCCATCTGTCCAGGCTTGAAGGGTGATACCATCTGGACGCTTCTGGCTGCCATCAGATCTGCATAGTTGGGGTGGCTCCCTTACTGCTGGGCATCCAGCTGTTGTGAGGCTCCTCTTGATAATGTTATTAACATATATCTATATACACACACATATATATATATATATATATATATATATATATATATATATATATATATATATATATATATATATATATATATATATATATATATATATATATATATATATATATATATATATATATATATATATATATATATATATATATATATATATATATATATATATATATATATATATGTATATATATATATATATATATATATATATATATATATATATATATATATATATATATATATATATATATATATATATATATATATATATATATATATATATATATATATATATATATATATATATATGTCGTGCCGAATATGTAAAACTGGTCAATTACCAAGAACTCATTTAAAATTAAGTCCTTTCTAAAAAAATTTCTTATACGTTTAAAGACATATTTTTTTCATTAATGTTAATGTAAAAATTTATAATTTTGCACTAAAAGAATCTTAGAAAACTTACCTAACCTTATTATAACAAGAACAATTTATTTTAGCCTAACCCAACTAAATATATTTTATATTTGTTTACAGTAATTTAATACTAAACTAACACAGTGAAATATATTTTTCTCGTTAGGTTCAGAATGATTTTGGCAAAATTATTGCATACACAAATTTTCACTTGTCCTATATGGCAAGATGAGCGTTGCTATTTAAGCCAAGATGGCAAGTTCTGCCTATTCGGCACGACATATATATATATATATATATATATAGATATATATATATATATATATATATATATATATATGTGTGTGTGTGTGTGTTTGTGTGTGTGTGTGTGTGTGTGTGTGTGTGTGTGTGTGTGTGTGTGTGTGTGTACTCACCTAGTTGAGGTTGCGGGGGTCGAGTCCGAGCTCCTGGCCCCGCCTCTTCACTGATCGCTACTAGGTCGCTCTCCCTGAGCCGTGAGCTTTATCATACCTCTGCTTAAAGCTATGTATGGATCCTGCCTCCACTACATCGCTTCCCAAACTATTCCACTTACTGACTACTCTGTGGCTGAAGAAATACTTCCTAACATCCCTGTGATTCATCTGTGTCTTCAACTTCCAACTGTGTCCCCTTGTTACTGTGTCCAATCTCTGGAACGTCCTGTTTTTGTCCACCTTGTCAATTCCTCTCAGTATTTTGTATGTCGTTATCATGTCCCCCCTATCTCTCCTGTCCTCCAGTGTCGTCAAGTTGATTTCCCTTAACCTCTCCTCGTAGGACATACCTCTCAGCTCTGGGACTAGTCTTGTTGCAAACCTTTGCACTTTCTCTAGTTTCTTTACGTTCTTGGCTAGGTGTGGGTTCCAAACTGGTGCCGTATACTCCAATATGGGCCTAACGTACACGGTGTACAGGGTCCTGAATGATTCCTTATTAAGATGCCGGAATGCTGTTCTGAAGTTTGCTAGGCGCCCATATGCTGCAGCAGTTATTTGGTTGATGTGCGCTTCAGGAGATGTGCCTGGTGTTATACTCACCCCAAGATCTTTTTCCTTGAGTGAGGTTTGTAGTCTCTTGCCCCCTAGACTGTACTCCGTCTGCGGTCTTCTTTGCCCTTCCCCAATCTTCATGACTTTGCACTTGGTGGGATTGAACTCCAGGAGCCAATTGCTGGACCAGGTCTGCAGCCTGTCCAGATCCCTTTGTAGTTCTGCCTGGTCTTCGATCGAGTGAATTCTTCTCATCAACTTCACGTCATCTGCAAACAGGGACACCTCAGAGTCTATTCCTTCCGTCATGTCGTTCACAAATACCAGAAACAGCACTGGTCCTAGGACTGACCCCTGTGGGACCCCGCTGGTCACAGGTGCCCACTCTGACACCTCGCCACGTACCATGACTCGCTGCTGTCTTCCTGACAAGTATTCCCTGATCCATTGTAGTGCCTTCCCTGTTATCCCTGCTTGGTCCTCCAGTTTTTGCACCAATCTCTTGTGTGGAACTGTGTCAAACGCCTTCTTGAAGTCCAAGAAAATGCAATCCACCCACCCCTCTCTCTCTTGTCTTACTGCTGTCACCATGTCATAGAACTCCAGTAGGTTTGTGACACAGGATTTCCCGTCCCTGAAACCATGTTGGCTGCTGTTGATGAGATCGTTCCTTTCTAGGTGTTCCACCACTCTTCTCCTGATAATCTTCTCCATGATTTTGCATACTATACATGACAGTGACACTGGTCTGTAGTTTAATGTTTCATGTCTGTCTCCTTTTTTAAAGATTGGGACTACATTTGCTGTCTTCCATGCCTCAGGCAATCTCCCTGTTTCGATAGATGTATTGAATATTGTTGTTAGGGGTACACATAGTGCCTCTGTTCCCTCTCTCAATACCCATGGTGAGATGTTATCTGGCCCCATTGCCTTTGAGGTATCTAGCTCATTCAGAAGCCTCTTCACTTCTTCCTCGGTTGTGTGCACTGTGTCCAGCACATGGTGGTGTGCCCCACCTCTCCGTCTTTCTGGAGCCCCTTCTGTCTCCTCTGTGAACACTTCTTTGAATCTCTTGTTGAGTTCCTCACATACTTCACGGTCATTTCTTGTTGTCTCTCCTCCTTCCTTCCTTAGCCTGATTACCTGGTCCTTGACTGTTGTTTTCCTCCTGATGTGGCTGTACAACAGTTTCGGGTCAGATTTGGCTTTTGCTGCTATGTCGTTTTCATATTGTCTTTGGGCCTCCCTTCTTATCTGTGCATATTCGTTTCTGGCTCTACGACTGCTCCCCTTATTCTCCTGGGTCCTTTGCCTTCTATATTTCTTCCATTCCCTAGCACACTTGGTTTTTGCCTCCCTGCACCTTTGGGTAAACCATAGGCTCATCCTGGCTTTTTCATTATTCCTGTTACCCTTGGGTACAAACCTCTCCTCAGCCTCCTTGCATTTTGTTGCTACATATTCCATCATCTCATTAACTGGCTTCCCTGCCAGTTCTCTCTCCCACTGAACCCCGTTCAGGAAGTTCCTCATTCCTGTGTAGTCCCCTTTCTTGTAGTTTGGCTTCATTCGTCCTGGCCTTCCTGCTTCTCCCTCCATTTGTAGCTCTACTGTGTATTCGAAGCTTAAAACCACATGGTCACTGGCGCCAAGGGGTCTTTCATATGTGATGTCCTCAATATCTGCACTACTCAAGGTGAATACTAAGTCCAGCCTTGCTGGTTCATCCTCTCCTCTCTCTCTTGTAGTGTCCCTTACGTGTTGGTACATGAAGTTTTCCAGTACCACCTCCATCATCTTAGCCCTCCATGTATCTTGGCCCCCATGTGGGTCCAAGTTCTCCCAATCGATCTCCTTGTGGTTAAAGTCACCCATGATCAGGAGCTTTGCCCTGCATGCATGAGCTCTTCTGGCCACTCTAGCCAGTGTGTCAACCATCGCTCTATTGCTCTCGTCGTACTCTTGCCTTGGCCTCCTGCTGTTCTGTGGTGGGTTATACATCACTGCTATTACCACCTTGGGACCTCCAGAGTGAATCGTTCCCGCTATGTAATCACTTTCTTCTCCGCTATCTCCTCTCTCCAGCTCATCAAAATTCCAGAGATTTTTGATCAGCAATGCCACTCCTCCACCCCCCCTGTTCCCTCTGTCTTTCCTCAGGATTTGGTATCCCGTTGGAAAGATGGCATCTGTTATCATACCTGTAAGCTTGGTTTCTGTGAGAGCTATGATGTCCGGTGATGCTTCTTTGACTCTTTCATGCCACTCCTCCCACTTATTTGTTATTCCATCAGCGTTTGTGTACCATACCTTCAGTTTCCTTTCAAACACTGTGGTTTGGGGAGCCTGTGAGGGTGGGAGACCTGGTGGCATACTGTGGGGTTCTATAGCTCGGTGTTGGGTGGAGGCTGTGGGTATGGATTGTAGTGTGTGTTGGGATGGTGTGATAGGTTGTATGGTTCTGAGAGTAGTTGTGTGTGTGCTTGCCCTTGCTGTTCTGTTCTGCTCTGACTGACCTCTGCTG
>NW_027196252.1:97500-100271 GCF_038502225.1 Cherax quadricarinatus
GTCTGTGTCTGTGTGTGTCTGTGTCTGTGTGTGTCTCTGTGTGTGTGTCTTTGTGTGTGTCTGTGTGTATGTGTGTATCTGTGTGTGTTTGCGTACGTATATATTTATGACCAATAAAATAATTAACTGAGCACCTATAAAGTTTAAATAATAAACGAACTTTCAACTCTTCATTGCATGAGACAGAATTAATGGCAAACTTACACTAAAAGTAAATTAATTCTTGGAATATAAAAATCTGCCAATATTTTACTTACCAGCTTGATGGTAACCATCGCGCATTGTTATTCATTCAGGTTACTTAGAACAGGTTTTTATTCTATAAATTCAGGCTGTTTTCCTCTTAGGTTTTCAACTATTTCTGTATATATTATTTTCTCCTTTACTTTGCCGAATAAACATGTCCTCGTTACTGGTCTGCAGTTTATAGTCCCCTGTCGGTTTCCTTTCTTCAACATGGGTACTACGATTCACGTTTTCTAACTGCCTTGACAGTTCTTGTTTCTAGTTATGTGGTGTAGCTCCTCGTTAGTGGTTTGCTTAACATCTCAGCAGTCTTCCTTAGTACCCTTGGCAAGGCATTATCTGATCTCGTTATCCTTCAGGCTTTTTTTCACGTCTCCTGCCACAGATATGCTGTTCAGCCTCCTGTAGTGACGCCTCTCCTCTCTTCCTTCACGTAATTGCTCTGTTTCATTTGTAAACATCTCTTGAATCGTTGCTTGAGCTCTTGACAAACTTCTCTGTTACTACTCTATTTTCTCCTCTGTTTATATTGGGTTTGATCACCTGATCATTTACCGAAACTTATATCGTTCTATTGCCTTCTCATATACGTCTTTTTTTCTTCTTTATGATTCATTTATTCTGGAATATAACATGCTTTGTTCTTGTTTCACTTCCAGTTCCATGTAATATGTACGTCCATGCTTGTCTTGTAATTCCTTCCTTCCTTCCTCTCCTTCTTGGCAAAAGGACAATGAATCTCTAGTTTCCTTTGCAACATCGGATTGATGTACGGCATTATGTTCACTTTCAGGCATTAAAAAGTTATACAGCACATAATCCGGAAGTTTTAACGCAATGGAAAGTTTTAGGTTAAATTGATCCTAGACAGTCAAGTCAACAGTTATCAGCTGCAACTATTGTGTTTCACAATGCCAGTCTCCTACATTAGTATAATCCATATCCTTACTTACCTATATTTTACCTTATGTTTTTCTAACTTGACAGACATTAGACTCATTATATATATATATATATATATATATATAGCAAAGTTATATATATATATATATATATATATATATATATATATATATATATATTTATATATATATATATATATATATATATATATATATATATATATATATATATATATATATATATGTCGTGCCGAATGTGTATGTGTGTGTGTGTGTTTGTGTGCGTGTATGTGATGTGTGTGTGTGTGTGTGTGTGTGTGTGTGTGTGTGTGTGTGTGTGTGTGTGTGTGTGTGTGTGTGTTTGTGTGTGTGTGTGTGTGTGTGTGTGTGTGTTTGTGTGTGTGTGTGTGTGTGTGTGTGTGTGTGTGTGTGTCTTAGCCATTCTGTACTAATATTTATATTGATCCTTGATAAATATGTCCATTTACCTGAAACAGGACATTGTACTTTCTGCAGTACTTCTGAATTTTTTCCATACATGGGAATGTATTAGATAAGTTTCACCGTCGTCGACGACTGTTACAACTCCATAAAGAATCGTCAGACAAGGCAATCAGGAGCAGCGGTCACCCAGCTGGTGCTGTGTAGCCTGTGTGGCCGATGGCTCACTGTGGAGGGTTAGGGAACGAATTGTAAATAATAGCATAGGCAACTATATATTATACTGCAGTTGAACTCAGCGTCAAAGGGAATATAGAAAGACACCTTTTACATTCGGCTACTAATCCACAAATTAGGCATGTGCATCGTTTGGAAGGTTTTATTAGGATACGTTTTGCTCACCAGAAGCTTTATGAGTCTAATGTCGAGTTAAGAAAACATAGGTAAATATAGGTAAGTAAGGATAGGTTATAATGTAGGACTGGCGTGTGAAACACAATGGTTGCAGCTGATAACTGTGACTTGACTGTCTAGGATCAATTTAACTAAAACTTTCCTTACGTTAAAACTTCCGGTGTGCTGTATAACTTTAATGCCTAAAGTGAACATAATGCCGTACATCAGCCGATATTACAAAGAAACTAGAGAGATTCAGCCTTTTACCAAGAAAGAGAGGAAGGAGGAATTACAAGACAGCATGGAAACAATACATATTACATGGAACTGAAGTGAAACAAGAACAAACATGTTATATTCCAGAATAAATGAATCATAAAGAAGAAAAAAGACGTATATGAGAAGGCAATAGAACGATATAAGTTTCGGTAAATGATCAGGTGATCAAACCCAATATAAACAGAGGTGAAAATAGAGTATAACAGAGAAGTTTGACAAGAGCTCAGCAACAGATTCCAAGAGATGTTTACAAATGAAACAGAGCAATTACGTGAAGGAAGAGAGGAGAGGCGTCACTACAGGAGGCTGAACAGCATATCTGTGGCAGGAGACGTGAAAAAAAAGCCTGAAGGATAACGAGATCAGATAATGCCTTGCCAAGGGTACTAAGGAAGACTGCTGAGATGTTAAGAAAACCACTAACGAGGAGCTACACCACATAACTAGAAACAAGAACTGTCAAGGCAGTTAGAAAACGTGAATCGTAGTACCAATGTTGAAGAAAGG
>NW_027196253.1:0-17500 GCF_038502225.1 Cherax quadricarinatus
CATCCACAACATCCAGTCATCTTGGCGGCCATCTTGTAGTTCAACAAATTCACATTCAGTTTGGAGTCACAATGCAGCAACAAATACATTTAGATGTTGCCACTCATTTTGTTTTTTCTTATTCTGTCTATAGTATTATCCTTAATTATTGCCCCCTCCCCCCTTCCTCTATTTCCCTTATCTCCCAAAACTGTGTGTGTGTGTGTACTCGCCTAATTGTGGTTGTAGGGATCGTGTCATAGCTCCTGGACTGATTGTGTGTGTGTGTGTGTGTGTGTGTGTGTGTGTGTGTGTGTGTGTGTGTGTGTGTGTGTGTGTGTGTGTGTGTGTGTGTGTGTGTGTGTATGTGTGTGTATGTGTGTGTGTGCTTGTGTGTGTGTGTGTGTGTGTGTGTGTGTGTGTGTATGTGTGTGTGTGTGTTTGCGTGTGTGTGTGTGTGTGTATGTGTGTGTATGTGTGTGTGTGCTTGTGTGTGTGTGTGTGTGTGTGTGTGTGTGTGTGTGTGTGTGTGTGTGTGTGTGTGTGTGTGTGTGTGTGTGTGTGTATGTGTGTGTGTGCTTGTGTGTGTGTGTGTGTGTGTGTGTGTGTGTGTGTGTGTGTGTGTGTGTGTGTGTGTGTGTGTGTGTGTGTGTGTGTATGTGTGTGTGTGTTTGCGTGTGTGTGTGTGTGTGTGTGTGTGTGTATGTGTGTGTATGTGTGTGTGTGCTTGTGTGTGTGTGTGTGTGTGTGTGTGTGTGTGTGTGTGTGTGTGTGTGTGTGTGTGTGTGTACTCACCTATTTGTACTCACCTATTTGTGGTTGCAGGGGTCGAGTCCTAGCTCCTGGCCCCGCCTCTTCACCGGTTGCTACTGGGCCCTCTCTCTCCCCGCTCCATGAGCTTTATCAAACCTCGTCTTAAAACTGTGTATGGTTCCTGCCTCCACTACGTCATTTTCTAGGCTATTCCACTGCCTTACAACTCTATGACTGAAGAAATACTTCCTACTATCTCTCTGACTCATTTGTGTCTTCAACTTCCAATTGTGGCCTCTTGTTTCTGTGTCCCCTCCCTGGAACATCCTGTCTTTGTCCACCTTGTCTATTCCACGCAGTATTTTATATGTCGTTATCATGTCTCCCCTGACCCTCCTGTCCTCCAGTGTCGTCAGGCCGATTTCCCTTAATCTTTCTTCATAGGACATTCCCCTTAGCTCTGGAACTAACCTTGTCGCAAACCTTTGTACTTTCTCTAGTTTCTTGACGTGCTTTATCAAGTGCGGGTTCCAAACAGGTGCTGCATACTCCAGTATGAGCCTGACATACACGGTGTACAGTGTCTTGAATGATTCCTTACTAAGGTATCGGAATGCTGTTCTCAGGTTTGCCAGGCGCCCATATGCTGCAGCAGTTATCTGATTGATGTGTGCTTCCGGAGACATGCTCGGTGTTATACTCACCCCAAGATCTTTCTCCTTGAGTGAGGTTTGCAGTCTTTGGCCACCTAGCCTATACTCTGTCTGTGGTCTTCTGTGCCCTTCCCCTATCTTCATGACTTTGCATTTGGCAGGATTAAATTCGAGAAGCCATTTGCTGGACCAGGTGTCCAGTCTGTCCAGGTCTCTTTGAAGTCCTGCCTGGTCTTCATCAGATTTAATTCTCCTCATTAACTTCACATCATCTGCAAACAGGGACACTTCTGAATCCAACCCTTCCGTCATGTCGTTCACATATACCAAAAATAGCACTGGTCCTAGGACCGACCCCTGTGGGACCCCGCTCGTCACAGGTGCCCACTGTGATACATAATTACGTACCATGACTCGTTGTTGCCTCCCTGTCAGGTATTCTCTGATCCATTGCAGTGCCCGTCCTGTTATATGCGCCTGATGCTCTAGCTTCTGCACTAATCTCTTGTGAGGAACTGTGTCAAAGGCCTTCTTGCAGTCCAAGAAGATGCAATCAACCCACCCCTCTCTCTCTTGTCTTACTTCTGTTATTTTATCATAAAACTCCAGAAGGTTTGTGACACAGGATTTGCCTTCCGTGAATCCGTGCTGGTTGGCATTTATACTCCTGTTCCGTTCCAGGTGCTCCACCACTCTCCTCCTGACAATCTTCTCCATAATTTTGCATACTATACACGTCAATGACACAGGTCTATAGTTTAGTACCTCTTTTCTGTCTCCTTTTTTAAAAATGGGAACTACATTTGCCGTCTTCCATACCTCAGGTAGTTGCCCAGTTTCCAGGGATGTGTTGAAGATTGTGGCAAGTAGCACGCAAAACATATATATATGTGTGTGTGTGTGTGTGTGTGTGTGTTTGCGTGTGTGTGTGCGCGTGCGTGCGCGCGCATTTATAGCTCTGCGCGTGCTGTACATACACAAAAGATAAGTAACAAAAGAAATAATATTTATAACATATCTTCACGTAGGTTGACAATTAGATTAAGAATTTGGCAGTCATTTACACAATACAACATTCAGACAAACGCTTTTTCTGCTACGTAACTGAAATATATATATATATATATATATATATATATATATATATATATATATATATATATATATATATATATATATATATATATATTTATAGATATATATATATATATATATATATATATATATATATATATATATATATATATATATATATATATATATATATATATATATATATATTAATAAAGATATATATTGATAGTCCGTGTGGCCACGTACTGAACCTTGATAGTAAGTGTGGCTACGTACTGAACCTTGATAGTCCGTGTGGCTACGTACTGAACCATGATGGTCCGTGTGGCTACGTACTGAACCTTGATAGTCCGTGTGGCTACGTACTGAACCTTGATAGTCCGTGTAGCTGCGTACTGAACCTTGATAGTCCGTGTGGCTACGTACTGAACCTTGATGGTCCGTGTGGCTACGTACTGAACCTTGATAGTCCGTGTGGCTACGTACTGAACCTTGATAGTCCGTGTGGCTATGTACTGAACCTTGATGGTCCGTGTGGCTACGTGCTGAACCTTGATAGTCCGTGTGGCTACGTACCGAACCTTGATAGTCCATGTGGCTACGTACTGAACCTTGATAGTCCGTGTGGCTACGTACCGAACCTTGATAGTCCGTGTGGCTAAGTACTGAACCTTGATGGTCCGTGTGGCTACGTGCTGAACCTTGAGAGTCCGTGTGGCTACGTACTGAACCTTGATAGTCCGTGTGGCTACGTACTGAACCTTGATAGTCCCTGTGGCTACGTACTGAACCTTGATGGTCCGTGTCGCTACGTGCTGAACCTTGATAGTCCGTGTGGCTACGTACTGAACCTTGATAGTGCGTGTGGCTACGTACTGAACCTTGATAGTCCGTGTGGCTACGTACTGAACCTTGATGGTCCGTGTGGCTACGTGCTGAACCTTGATAGTCCGTGTGGCTACGTACTGAACCTCGATAGTCCGTGTGGCTACGTACTGAACCTTGATAGTCCGTTTGGCTACGTACTGAGCCTGATGGTCCGTGTGGCTACGTACTACACCTTGATGGTCCGTGTGGCTACGTGCTGAACCTTGATGGTCCGTGTGGCTACGTACTGAACCTTGATGGTCCGTGTGGCTACGTGCTGAACCTTGATAGTCCGTGTGGCTACGTACTGAACCTTGATAGTCCGTGTGGCTACATACTGAACCTTGATAGTCCGTGTGGCTACGTACTGAACCTTGAAAGTCCGAGTGGCTACGTACTGAACCTTGATAGTCCGTGTAGCTGCGTACTGAACCTTGATAGTCCGTGTGGCTACGTACTGAACCTTGATGGTCCGTGTGGCTACGTACTGAACCTTGATAGTCCGTGTGGCTACGTACTGAACCTTGATAGTCCGTGTGGCTATGTACTGAACCTTGATGGTCCGTGTGGCTACGTGCTGAACCTTGATAGTCCGTGTGGCTACGTACTGAACCTTGATAGTCCATGTGGCTACGTACTGAACCTTGATAGTCCGTGTGGCTACGTACTGAACCTTGATAGTCCGTGTGGCTACGTACTGAACCTTGATGGTCCGTGTGGCTACGTGCTGAACCTTGATAGTCCGTGTGGCTACGTACTGAACCTTGATAGTCCGTGTGGCTACGTACTGAACCTTGATAGTCCCTGTGGCTACGTACTGAACCTTGATGGTCCGTGTCGCTACGTGCTGAACCTTGATAGTCCGTGTGGCTACGTACTGAACCTTGATAGTGCGTGTGGCTACGTACTGAACCTTGATAGTCCGTGTGGCTACGTACTGAACCTTGATGGTCCGTGTGGCTACGTTCTGAACCTTGATAGTCCGTGTGGCTACGTACTGAACCTCGATAGTCCGTGTGGCTACGTACTGAACCTTGATAGTCCGTTTGGCAACGTACTGAGCCTGATGGTCCGTGTGGCTACGTACTGAACCTTGATGGTCCGTGTGGCTACGTGCTGAACCTTGATGGTCCGTGTGGCTACGTACTGAACCTTGATGGTCCGTGTGGCTACGTGCTGAACCTTGATAGTCCGTGTGGCTACGTACTGAACCTTGATAGTCCGTGTGGCTACGTACTGAACCTTGATGGTCCGTGTGGCTACGTGCTGAACCTTGATAGTCCGTGTGGCTACGTACTGAACCTTGATAGTCCGTGTGGCTACGTACTGAACCTTGATAGTCCCTGTGGCTACGTACTGAACCTTGATGGTCCGTGTCGCTACGTGCTGAACCTTGATAGTCCGTGTGGCTACGTACTGAACCTTGATAGTGCGTGTGGCTACGTACTGAACCTTGATAGTCCGTGTGGCTACGTACTGAACCTTGATGGTCCGTGTGGCTACGTTCTGAACCTTGATAGTCCGTGTGGCTACGTACTGAACCTCGATAGTCCGTGTGGCTACGTACTGAACCTTGATAGTCCGTTTGGCAACGTACTGAGCCTGATGGTCCGTGTGGCTACGTACTGAACCTTGATGGTCCGTGTGGCTACGTGCTGAACCTTGATGGTCCGTGTGGCTACGTACTGAACCTTGATGGTCCGTGTGGCTACGTGCTGAACCTTGATAGTCCGTGTGGCTACGTACTGAACCTTGATAGTCCGTGTGGCTACGTACTGAACCTTGATAGTCCGTGTGGCTACGTACTGAGCCTGATGGTCCGTGTGGCTACGTACTGAACCTTGATGGTCCGTGTGGCTACGTGCTGAACCTTGATGGTCCGTGTGGCTACGTGCTGATCCTTGTTGGTCCGTGTGGCTACGTACTGAACCATGATGGTCCGTGTGGCTACGTATTGAACCTGATGGTCTGTGTGGCTTCGTGCTGAACCTTGATGGTCCGTGTGGCTACGTACTGAACCTTGATGGAACGTTTGGCTAGGTGCTGAACCTTGATGGTCCGTGTGGCTACGTACTGAACCTTGATGGTCCGTGTGGCTACGCGTTGAACCTTGATGGTCCGTGTGGCTACGTACTGAACCTTGATGGTCCGTATGGCTACGTACTGAACCTGATGATCCGTGTGGCTACGTGCTGAACCTTGATGGTCCGTGTGGCTACGTACTGAACCTTGATGGTCCGTGTGACTACGTACTGAACCTTGATGGTCCGTGTGGCTACGTACTGAACCTTGATGGTCCGTGTGGCTACGTACTGAACCTTGATGGTCCGTGTGACTACGTACTGAACCTTGATGGTCCGTGTGGCTACGTACTGAACCTTGATGGTCCGTGTGGCTTCGTGCTGAACCTTGATGGTCCGTGTGGCTACGTGCTGAACCTTGATGGTCCGTGTGGCTACGTGCTGAACCTTGATGGTCCGTGTGGCTACGTACTGAACCTTGATGATCCGTGTGGCTACGTACTGAACCTTGATGGTCCGTGTGGCTACGTACTGAACCTTGATGGTCCGTGTGGCTACGTACTGAACCTTGATGATCCGTGTGGCTACGTGCTGAACCTTGATGGTCCGTGTGGCTACGTACTGAACCTTGATGGTCCGTGTGGCTACGTACTGAACCTTGATGGTCCGTGTGGCTACGTGCTGAACCTTGATGGTCCGTGTGGCTACGTGCTGAACCTTGATGGTCCGTGTGGCTACGTACTGAACCTTGATGGTCCGTGTGGCTACGTACTGAACCTTGATAGTCCGTGTGGCTACGTACTGAACCTTGATAGTCCGTGTGGCTATGTATTGAGCCTTGATGGTCCGTGTGGCTACGTGCTGAACCTTGATAGTCCGTGTAGCTACGTACTGAAGCTTGATAGTCCATGTGGCTACGTACTGTACCTTGATAGTCCGTGTGGCTACGTACTGAACCTTGATAGTCCGTGTGGCTACGTACTGAACCTTGATGGTCCGTGTGGCTACGTGCTGAACCTTGATAGTCCGTATGGCTACGTACTGAACCTTGATATTCCGTGTGGCTACGTACTGAACCTTGATAGTCCCTGTGGCTACGTACTGAACCTTGATGGTCCGTGTCGCTACGTGCTGAACCTTGATAGTCCGTGTGGCTACGTACTGAACCTTGATAGTCCGTGTGGCTACGTACTGAACCTTGATAGTCCGTGTGGCTACGTACTGAACCTTGATGGTCCGTGTGGCTACGTGCTGAACCTTGATAGTCCGTGTGGCTTCGTACTGAACCTCGATAGTCCGTGTGGCTACGTACTGAACCTTGATAGTCCGTGTGGCTACGTACTGAGCCTGATGGTCCGTGTGGCTACGTACTGAACCTTGATGGTCCGTGTGGCTACGTGCTGAACCTTGATGGTCCGTGTGGCTACGTGCTGAACCTTGATGGTCCGTGTGGCTACGTGCTGAACCTTGTTGGTCCGTGTGGCTACGTACTGAACCATGATGGTCCGTGTGGCTACGTATTGAACCTGATGGTCTGTGTGGCTACGTGCTGAACCTTGATGGTCCGTGTGGCTACGTACTGAACCTTGATGGTACGTGTGGCTAGGTGCTGAACCTTGATGGTCCGTGTGGCTACGTACTGAACATTGATGGTCCGTGTGGCTACGCGTTGAACCTTGATGGTCCGTGTAGCTACGTACTGAACCTTGATGGTCCGTATGGCTACGTACTGAACCTGATGATCCGTGTGGCTACGTACTGAACCTTGATGATCCGTGTGGCTACGTACTGAACCTTGATGGTCCGTGTGACTACGTACTGAACCTTGATGGTCCGTGTGGCTACGTACTGAACCTTGATGGTCCGTGTGGCTACGTGCTGAACCTTGATGGTCCGTGTGGCTACGTGCTGAACCTTGATGGTCCGTGTGGCTACGTACTGAACCTTGATGGTCCGTGTGGCTACGTACTGAACCTTGATAGTCCGTGTGGCTACGTACTGAACCTTGATAGTCCGTGTGGCTATGTATTGAACCTTGATGGTCCGTGTGGCTACGTGCTGAACCTTGATAGTCCGTGTGGCTACGTACTGAACCTTGATAGTCCATGTGGCTACGTACTGAACCTTGATAGTCCGTGTGGCTACGTACTGAACCTTGATAGTCCGTGTGGCTACGTACTGAACCTTGATGGTCCGTGTGGCTACGTGCTGAACCTTGATAGTCCGTGTGGCTTCGTACTGAACCTCGATAGTCCGTGTGGCTACGTACTGAACCTTGATAGTCCGTGTGGCTACGTACTGAGCCTGATGGTCCGTGTGGCTACGTACTGAACCTTGATGGTCCGTGTGGCTACGTGCTGAACCTTGATGGTCCGTGTGGCTACGTGCTGAACCTTGATGGTCCGTGTGGCTACGTGCTGAACCTTGTTGGTCCGTGTGGCTACGTACTGAACCATGATGGTCCGTGTGGCTACGTATTGAACCTGATGGTCTGTGTGGCTACGTGCTGAACCTTGATGGTCCGTGTGGCTACGTACTGAACCTTGATGGTACGTGTGGCTAGGTGCTGAACCTTGATGGTCCGTGTGGCTACGTACTGAACATTGATGGTCCGTGTGGCTACGCGTTGAACCTTGATGGTCCGTGTAGCTACGTACTGAACCTTGATGGTCCGTATGGCTACGTACTGAACCTTGATGGTCCGTGTGGCTAGGTGCTGAACCTTGATGGTCCGTGTAGCTACGTACTGAACCTTGATGGTCCGTGTGGCTACGCGTTGAACCTTGATGGTCCGTGTAGCTACGTACTGAACCTTGATGGTCCGTATGGCTACGTGCTGAACCTTGATGGTCCGTGTGGCTACGTACTGAACCTTGATGGTCCGTGTGACTACGTACTGAACCTTGATGGTCCGTGTGGCTACGTACTGAACCTTGATGGTCCGTGTGGCTACGTGCTGAACCTTGATGGTCCGTGTGGCTACGTGCTGAACCTTGATGGTCCGTGTGGCTACGTGCTGAACCTTGATGGTCCGTGTGGCTACGTACTGAACCTTGATGATCCGTGTGGCTACGTACTGAACCTTGATGGTCCGTGTGGCTACGTACTGAACCTTGATGGTCCGTGTGGCTACGTACTGAACCTTGATGGTCCGTGTGGCTACGTGCTGAACCTTGATAGTCCGTGTGGCTACGTACTGAACCTTGATGGTCCGTGTGGCTACGTACTGAACCTTGATGGTCCGTGTGGCTACGTACTGAACCTTGATGGTCCGTGTGGCTACGTACTGAACCTTGATGGTCCGTGTGGCTACGTACTGAACCTTGATAGTCCGTGTGGCTACGTACTGAACCTTGATAGTCCGTGTGGCTACGTACTGAACCGTACTGATGAGTCCGTGTGGCTACGTACTGAACCTTGATGGTCCGTGTGGCTACGTACTGAACCTTGATAGTCCGTGTGGCTACGTACTGAACCTTGATAGTCCGTGTGGCTACGTACTGAACCTTGATAGTCCGTGTGGCTACGTACTGAACCTTGATAGTCCGTGTGGCTACGTACTGAACCTTGATGGTCCGTGTGGCTACGTACTGAACCTTGATAGTCCGTGTGGCTACGTACTGAACCTTGATAGTCCGTGTGGCTACGTACTGAACCTTGATAGTCCGTGTGGCTACGTACTGAACCTTGATGGTCCGTGTGGCTACGTACTGAACCTTGATAGTCCGTGTGGCTACGTACTGAACCTTGATAGTCCGTGTGGCTACGTACTGAACCTTGATAGTCCGTGTGGCTACGTACTGAACCTTGATAGTCCGTGTGGCTACGTACTGAACCTTGATAGTCCGTGTGGCTACGTACTGAACCTTGATAGTCCGTGTGGCTACGTACTGAACCTTGATAGTCCGTGTGGCTACGTACTGAACCTTGATAGTCCGTGTGGCTACGTACTGAACCTTGATAGTCCGTGTGGCTACGTACTGAACCTTGATAGTCCGTGTGGCTACGTACTGAACCTTGATAGTCCGTGTGGCTACGTACTGAACCTTGATGGTCCGTGTGGCTACGTACTGAACCTTGATAGTCCGTGTGGCTACGTACTGAACCTTGATGGTCCGTGTGGCTACGTACTGAACCTTGATAGTCCGTGTGGCTACGTACTGAACCTTGATAGTCCGTGTGGCTACGTACTGAACCTTGATAGTCCGTGTGGCTACGTACTGAGCCTGATGGTCCGTGTGGCTACGTACTGAACCTTGATGGTCCGTGTGGCTACGTGCTGAACCTTGATGGTCCGTGTGGCTACGTGCTGAACCTTGTTGGTCCGTGTGGCTACGTACTGAACCATGATGGTCCGTGTGGCTACGTATTGAACCTGATGGTCTGTGTGGCTACGTGCTGAACCTTGATGGTCCGTGTGGCTACGTACTGAACCTTGATGGTACGTGTGGCTAGGTGCTGAACCTTGATGGTCCGTGTGGCTACGTACTGAACCTTGATGGTCCGTGTGGCTACGCGTTGAACCTTGATGGTCCGTGTGGCTACGTACTGAACCTTGATGGTCCGTATGGCTACGTACTGAACCTGATGATCCGTGTGGCTACGTGCTGAACCTTGATGGTCCGTGTGGCTACGTACTGAACCTTGATAGTCCGTGTGGCTACGTACTGAACCTTGATGGTCCGTGTGGCTACGTACTGAACCTTGATGGTCCGTGTGGCTACGTGCTGAACCTTGATGGTCCGTGTGGCTACGTGCTGAACCTTGATGGTCCGTGTGGCTACGTACTGAACCTTGATGGTCCGTGTGGCTACGTACTGAACCTTGATAGTCCGTGTGGCTACGTACTGAACCTTGATAGTCCGTGTGGCTACGTACTGAACCTTGATGGTCCGTGTGGCTACGTGCTGAACCTTGATAGTCCGTGTGGCTACGTACTGAACCTTGATAGTCCATGTGGCTACGTACTGAACCTTGATAGTCCGTGTGGCTACGTACTGAACCTTGATGGTCCGTGTGGCTACGTACTGAACCTTGATGGTCCGTGTGGCTACGTGCTGAACCTTGATAGTCCGTGTGGCTACGTACTGAACCTTGATAGTCCGTGTGGCTACGTACTGAACCTTGATAGTCCGTGTGGCTACGTACTGAACCTTGATGGTCCGTGTGGCTACGTGCTGAACCTTGATAGTCCGTGTGGCTACGTACTGAACCTTGATAGTCCGTGTGGCTACGTACTGAACCTTGATAGTCCGTGTGGCTACGTACTGAACCTTGATAGTCCGTGTGGCTACGTACTGAACCTTGATAGTCCGTGTGGCTACGTACTGAACCTTGATAGTCCGTGTGGCTACGTACTGAACCTTGATGGTCCGTGTGGCTACGTGCTGAACCTTGATAGTCCGTGTGGCTACGTACTGAACCTTGATAGTCCGTGTGGCTACGTACTGAACCTTGATAGTCCGTGTGGCTACGTACTGAGCCTGATGGTCCGTGTGGCTACGTACTGAACCTTGATGGTCCGTGTGGCTACGTGCTGAACCTTGATGGTCCGTGTGGCTACGTACTGAACCTTGATGGTCCGTGTGGCTACGTGCTGAACCTTGATAGTCCGTGTGGCTACGTACTGAACCTTGATAGTCCGTGTGGCTACGTACTGAACCTTGATAGTCCGTGTGGCTACGTACTGAGCCTGATGGTCCGTGTGGCTACGTACTGAACCTTGATGGTCCGTGTGGCTACGTGCTGAACCTTGATGGTCCGTGTGGCTACGTGCTGAACCTTGTTGGTCCGTGTGGCTACGTACTGAACCATGATGGTCCGTGTGGCTACGTATTGAACCTTGATGGTCCGTGTGGCTATGTGCTGAACCTTGATGGTCCGTGTGGCTACGTACTGAACCTTGATGGTCCGTGTGGCTATGTGCTGAACCTTGATGGTCCGTGTGGCTACGTACTGAACCTTGATGGTCCGTGTGGCTACGCGTTGAACCTTGATGGTCCGTGTGGCTACGTACTGAACCTTGATGGTCCGTATGGCTACGTACTGAACCTGATGATCCGTGTGGCTACGTGCTGAACCTTGATGGTCCGTGTGGCTACGTACTGAACCTTGATGGTCCGTGTGACTACGTACTGAACCTTGATGGTCCGTGTGGCTACGTACTGAACCTTGATGGTCCGTGTGGCTACGTGCTGAACCTTGATGGTCCGTGTGGCTACGTGCTGAACCTTGATGGTCCGTGTGGCTACGTGCTGAACCTTGATGGTCCGTGTGGCTACGTACTGAACCTTGATGGTCCGTGTGGCTACGTACTGAACCTTGATGGTCCGTGTGGCTACGTACTGAACCTTGATGGTCCGTGTGGCTACGTACTGAACCTTGATGGTCCGTGTGGCTACGTGCTGAACCTTGATGGTCCGTGTGGCTACGTACTGAACCTTGATGGTCCGTGTGGCTACGTGCTGAACCTTGATGGTCCGTGTGGCTACGTACTGAACCTTGATGGTCCGTGTGGCTACGTACTGAACCTTGATGGTCCGTGTGGCTACGTACTGAACCTTGATGGTCCGTGTGGCTACGTACTGAACCTTGATGGTCCGTGTGGCTACGTACTGAACCTTGATGGTCCGTGTGGCTACGTGCTGAACCTTGATGGTCCGTGTGGCTACGTACTGAACCTTGATGGTCCGTGTGGCTACGCGTTGAACCTTGATGGTCCGTGTGGCTACGTACTGAACCTTGATGATCCGTGTGGCTACGTGCTGAACCTTGATGGTCCGTGTGGCTACGTACTGACCCTTGATGGTCCGTGTGGCTACGTACTGACCCTTGATGGTCCGTGTGGCTACGTACTGAACCTTGATGGTCCGTGTGGCTACGTGCTGAACCTTGATGGTCCGTGTGGCTACGTACTGAGCAACAGATACAAAGATCACGCTGTGAGATACAGTAACAACAGAGATACAAAGATCACGCTGTGAGATACAGTAACAACAGAGATACAAAGATCACGCTGTGAGATACAGTAACAACAGAGATACAAAGATCACGCTGTACAAAGAGATACAGTAACAACAGAGATACAAAGATCATGCTGTGAGACACAGTAACAACAGAGATACAAAGATCACGCTGTGAGATACAGTAACAACAGAGATACAAAGATCACGCTGTGAGACACAGTAACAACAGAGATACAAAGATCACGCTGTGAGATACAGTAACAACAGAGATACAAAGATCATGCTGTGAGACACAGTAACAACAGAGATACAAAGATCACGCTGTGAGATACAGTAACAACAGAGATACAAAGATCACGCTGTGAGACACAGTAACAACAGAGATACAAAGATCACGCTGTGAGATACAGTAACAACAGAGATACAAAGATCATGCTGTGAGACACAGTAACAACAGAGATACAAAGATCTCGCTGTGAGATACAGTAACAACAGAGATACAAAGAGCATGCTGTGAGGTACAGTAACAACAGAGATACAAAGATCATGTTGTGAGACACAGTAACAACAGAGATACAAAGATCTCGCTGTGAGATACAGTAACAACAGAGATACAAAGATCACGCTGCGAGATACAGTAACAACAGAGATACAAAGATCTCGCTGTGAGATACAGTAACAACAGAGGTACAAAGGTTGTGCTGTGAGACACAGTAACAACAGAGATACAAAGGTCACGCTATGAGATACAGTAACAACAGAGATACAAAGATCATGCTGTGAGATACAGTAACAACAGAGATACAAAGATCACGCTGTGAAATACAGTAACAACAGAGATACAAAGATACAAAGATCACGCTGTGAGATACAGTAACAACAGAGATACAAAGATCACGCTGTGAGATACAGTAACAACAGAGATACAAAGATCACGCTGTGAGATACAGTAACAACAGAGATACAAAGATCACGCTGTGAGATACAGTAACAACAGAGATACAAAGATCACGCTGTGAGATACAGTAACAACAGAGATACAAAGATCACGCTGTGAGATACAGTAACAACAGAGATACAAAGATCACGCTGTGAGATACAGTAAGAACAGAGATACAATGATCACGCTGTGAGATACAGTAACAACAGAGATACAAAGATCACGCTGTGAGATACAGTAACATGCGAAGAAAGTCAAATAAAGTAAATAGCTGTAAAACATAATTAAAATAAAATTTTAACTGGATTGCCTGACCATGTTGGTCAGGCTGGCTGGAAAGTTCTCCTCTTCCAGCTGAACCAGGTTTCCAGGCTACCCGGGTAGACGTATTTACTGGCCGCAGATTTCTGTCTCCATCCCTGTTATAACGTCTACCGGTATCTATATATTTTTTAACACTTGTGTTATATTATCATATATGGGAAGTGCTGCATGTAGTTGCCATATTTAACAAGCTGAGCTCCTCTCTGAAGAAATGCTGTTTTTGTTCACCTTTCTTGTCCGTTACCGTTACTGAACTAGTCACAACTGCAGTCAGCGTTGGTAACAGATGGGATAGAAACATTAGTGGCTAGTACCGTCAACAGTAATATCAATAAAGACAGAAGTCAGGGCTTCTAGTGCAGTTCAGACCAGTACCATCGTTACCATTGACTTGCTAAGTAAAACTCACTAAGTGAATATTACGACTGTATGGTGCAGTGGTCAACAAGGTCGCCGCTAAAAACACTGAGATATATTATATTTATCTCCCAGTGATTTAATTTTACAGTTTGATATGAAACATTTACCATTATCCTAATGTTATGGAATCATTATTTTAATGAGAAGTATTCAACAGGTAAGGGTGACAGGTCGCCTGGGAAATATAACACCTACATAAACATGACGGATTTTCCCAGAAATGAAAATTTATACAATTATGTGAAACTTTTTTAAAATTATGTACTTCTGTATATTATTGTTGTTTTATGTCTACTGTTAAGACTCAGGAAAAGAGTTGCTTCTACATTTTAAGTGAATACAGTTATTACATACTAAGCTTCGTGAATTCAGATCTGTGCTAGAGTTGTAGCAACTTTGTCTATGATTGTATCTGTACATTATATTGTGTGTAAACTAGACATTTGCGTAACATTTGGGAAGATTTATTGTGTAAACAAGTCCTAAGCGCTGTACAAGTGTTTTAATTATCAACTTGTCAGTTTTTTAAACCATATATATATATATATATATATATATATATATATATATATATATATATATATATATATATATATATATATATATATATATATATATATATATATATATATATATATATATATATATATATATATATATATATATATATATATATATATATATATTATATATATATATATATATATATAATTTATATTTTGGACCATCTCTGATTACTTATCTGTTATCTTTTGCTTGTTAGTGCGTTGCACTCCTTGATACATGTACGAGTCTTGAGTACTTTATGTGATGTAACTTTCATGTGATTAATCTGGCGTTGGAATTAGACAAGCTGATTAATTTAAGGGACTGGCAGGTATTACGTCAGTTAGGTTCTATGTCATTATGTAATGATTATTTCTCGTCCAGACTGTAAACATACTTGTGAAAAATGTCTGTATTGTAGTCAATATTACACTTCATGTTTTGCCAAACTCCTAAACTAGTGAATAGAAGTAAGATTTTTGGGTGTTAACCTTCCTGTGTGTCTACAACAGCACCTGTTGTCAGAGCAGCACCTGCTGTCAGAGCAGCACCTGCTGTCAGAGCACCACCTGCTGTCAGAGCAGCACCTGCTGTCAGAGCAGCACCTGCTGTCAGAGCAGCACCTGCTGTCAGAGCAGCACCTGCTGTCAGAGCAGCACCTGCTGTCAGAGCAGCACCTGCTGTCAGAGCAGCACCTGCTGTCAGAGCAGCACCTGCTGTCAGAGCAGCACCTGCTGTCAGAGCAGCACCTGCTGTCAGAGCAGCACCTGCTGTCAGAGCAGCACCTGCTGTCAGAGCAGCACCTGCTGTCAGAGCAGCACCTGCTGTCAGAGCAGCACCTGCTGTCAGAGCAGCACCTGCTGTCACAGCAGCACCTGCTGTCAGAGCAGCACCTGCTGTCAGAGCAGCACCTGCTGTCACAGCAGCACCTGCTGTCAGAGCAGCACCTGCTGTCAGCACCTGCTGTCAGAGCAGCACCTGCTGTCAGAGCAGCACCTGCTGTCAGAGCAGCACCTGCTGTCAGAGCAGCACCTGCTGTCACAGCAGCACCTGCTGTCACAGCAGCACCTGCTGTCAGAGCAGCACCTGCTGTCAGAGCAGCACCTGCTGTCAGAGCAGCACCTGCTGTCAGAGCAGCACCTGCTGTCGCAGCAGCACCAGCTGTCACAGCAGCACCTGCTGTCACAGCAGCACCTGCTGTCACAGCAGCACCAGCTGTCACAGCAGCACCTGCTGTGCACCTGCTGTCAGAGCAGCACAGCAGCACCTGCTGTCACAGCAGCACCTGCTGTCACAGCAGCACCTGCTGTCACAGCAGCACCTGCTGTCAGAGCAGCACCTGCTGTCACAGCAGCACCTGCTGTCACAGCAGCACCTGCTGTCACAGCAGCACCTGCTGTCACAGCAGCACCTGCTGTCACAGCAGCACCTGCTGTCACAGCAGCACCTGCTGTCACAGCAGCACCTGCTGTCAGAGCAGCACCTGCTGTCAGAGCAGCACCTGCTGTCAGAGCAGCACCTGCTGTCACAGCAGCACCTGCTGTCACAGCAGCACCTGCTGTCACAGCAGCACCTGCTGTCACAGCAGCACCTGCTGTCACAGCAGCACCTGCTGTCACAGCAGCACCTGCTGTCACAGCAGCACCTGCTGTCAGAGCAGCACCTGCTGTCAGAGCAGCACCTGCTGTCAGAGCAGCACCTGCTGTCACAGCAGCACCTGCTGTCACAGCAGCACCTGCTGTCACAGCAGCACCTGCTGTCACAGCAGCACCTGCTGTCACAGCAGCACCTGCTGTCACAGCAGCACCTGCTGTCACAGCAGCACCTGCTGTCACAGCAGCACCTGCTGTCAGAGCAGCACCTGCTGTCAGAGCAGCACCTGCTGTCAGAGCAGCACCTGCTGTCACAGCAGCACCTGCTGTCACAGCAGCACCTGCTGTCACAGCAGCACCTGCTGTCACAGCAGCACCTGCTGTCACAGCAGCACCTGCTGTCACAGCAGCACCTGCTGTCACAGCAGCACCTGCTGTCACAGCAGCACCTGCTGTCACAGCAGCACCTGCTGTCACAGCAGCACCTGCTGTCACAGCAGCACCTGCTGTCACAGCAGCACAGCAGCACCTGCTGTCACAGCAGCACCTGCTGTCACAGCAGCACCTGCTGTCACAGCAGCACCTGCTGTCACAGCAGCACCTGCTGTCACAGCAGCACCTGCTGTCACAGCAGCACCTGCTGTCACAGCAGCACCTGCTGTCACAGCAGCACCTGCTGTCACAGCAGCACCTGCTGTCACAGCAGCACCTGCTGTCACAGCAGCACCTGCTGTCACAGCAGCACCTGCTGTCACAGCAGCACCTGCTGTCACAGCAGCACCTGCTGTCACAGCAGCACCTGCTGTCACAGCAGCACCTGCTGTCACAGCAGCACCTGCTGTCACAGCAGCACCTGCTGTCACAGCAGCACCTGCTGTCACAGCAGCACCTGCTGTCACAGCAGCACCTGCTGTCACAGCAGCACCTGCTGTCACAGCAGCACCTGCTGTCACAGCAGCACCTGCTGTCACAGCAGCACCTGCTGTCACAGCAGCACCTGCTGTCACAGCAGCACCTGCTGTCACAGCAGCACCTGCTGTCACAGCAGCACCTGCTGTCACAGCAGCACCTGCTGTCACAGCAGCACCTGCTGTCACAGCAGCACCTGCTGTCACAGCAGCACCTGCTGTCACAGCAGCACCTGCTGTCACAGCAGCACCTGCTGTCACAGCAGCACCTGCTGTCACAGCAGCACCTGCTGTCACAGCAGCACCTGCTGTCACAGCAGCACCTGCTGTCACAGCAGCACCTGCTGTCACAGCAGCACCTGCTGTCACAGCAGCACCTGCTGTCACAGCAGCACCTGCTGTCACAGCAGCACCTGCTGTCACAGCAGCACCTGCTGTCACAGCAGCACCTGCTGTCA
>NW_027196253.1:22500-25000 GCF_038502225.1 Cherax quadricarinatus
CCACCCTCACCACCAGTCCACCACCCTCACCACCAGTCCATCACTCTCACCACCACTCCATCACTCTCACCACCAGTCCATCACTCTCGCCACCAGTCCATCACTCTCCACCACCCTTACCACCAGTCCATCACTCTCACCACCAGTCCACCACCCTTACCACCAGTCCATCACTCTCACCACCAGTCCACCCAGTCCATCACTCTCACCACCAGTCCACCACCCTTTCAACCAGTCCATCACTCTCACCACCAGTCCACCACCCTTTCCTCCAGTCCATCACTCTCACCACCAGTCCACCACCCTTTCCACCAGTCCACCACCCTCACCACCAGTCCATCACTCTCACCACCAGTCCACCACCCTTACCACTAGTCCATCACTCTCACCACCAGTCCACCACCCTTTCAACCAGTCCATCACTCTCACCACCAGTCCACCACCCTTTCCACCAGTCCACCACCCTCACCACCAGTCCATCACTCTCACCACCAGTCCACCACCCTTTCCACCAGTCCATCACTCTCACCACCAGTCTACCACCCTCACCACCAGTCCATCACTCTCACCACCAGTCCACCACCCTTACCACCAGTCCATCACTCACCACCAGTCCACCACCCTTTCCACCAGTCCACCACCCTCACCACCAGTCCATCACTCTCACTACCAGTCCGTTATACTCACCTCCAGTCCATCACCCTCAGCACAAGTTCGCCACCATAATTATGCATCATCACCATCACCAACGCCTTACAACCAGTCCACCACCATCATCACCATCACCAACGCCTTACAACCAGTCCGCCACCATCATCACCATCACCAACGCCTTACAACCAGTCCACCACCATCATCACCATCACCAACGCCTTACAACCAGTCCGCCACCATCATCACCATCACCAACGCCTTACAACCAGTCCGCCACCATCATCACCATCAACGCCTTACAACCAGTCCGCCACCATCATCACCATCACCAACGCCTTACAACCAGTCCGCCACCATCATCACCATCACCAACGCCTTACAACCAGTCCGCCACCATCATCACCATCACCAACGCCTTACAACCAGTCCGCCACCATCATCACCATCACCAACGCCTTACAACCAGTCCGCCACCATCATCACCATCACCAACGCCTTACAACCAGTCCACCACCATCATCACCATCACCAACGCCTTACAACCAGTCCGCCACCATCATCACCATCACCAACGCCTTACAACCAGTCCACCACCATCATCACCATCACCAACGCCTTACAACCAGTCCGCCACCATCATCACCATCACCAACGCCTTACAACCAGTCCGCCACCATCATCACCATCACCAACGCCTTACAACCAGTCCGCCACCATCATCACCATCACCAACGCCTTACAACCAGTCCGCCACCATCATCACCATCACCAACGCCTTACAACCAGTCATCACCACCATCATCAACATCACCAACGCCTTACAACCAGTCAGCCACCATCATCACCATCACCAACGCCTTACAACCAGTCCGCCACCATCATCACCACCACCACGCCTTACAACCAGTCCGCCATCATCACCATCACCAGCCTTACAACCAGTCCGCCACCATCATCACCATCACCAACGCCTTACAACCAGTCCGCCACCATCATCACCATCACCAACGCCTTACAACCAGTCCGCCACCATCATCACCATCACCAACGCCTTACAACCGCCTCATCACAACCAGTCCGCCACCATCATCACCATCAACGCCTTACAACCACGCCACCATCATCACCATCACCAACCAGTCCGCCACCATCATCACCATCACCAACGCCTTACAACCAGTCCGCCACCATCATCACCATCACCAACGCCTTACAACCAGTCCGCCACCATCATCACCATCACCAACGCCTTACAACCAGTCCGCCACCATCATCACCATCACCAACGCCTTACAACCAGTCCGCCACCATCATCACCATCACCAACGCCTTACAACCAGTCCGCCACCATCATCACCATCACCAACGCCTTACAACCAGTCCGCCACCATCATCACCATCACCAACGCCTTACAACCAGTCCACCACCATCATCACCATCACCAACGCCTTACAACCAGTCCACCACCATCATCACCATCACCAACGCCTTACAACCAGTCCGCCACCATCATCACCATCACCAACGCCTTACAACCAGTCCGCCACCATCATCACCATCACCAACGCCTTACAACCAGTCCGCCACCATCATCACCATCACCAACGCCTTACAACCAGTCCGCCACCATCATCACCATCACCAACGCCTTACAACCAGTCCGCCACCATCATCACCATCACCAACGCCTTACAACCAGTCCGCCACCATCACCAACGCCTTACAACCAGTCCGCCACCATCATCACCATCACCAACGCCTTACAACCAGTCCGCCACCATCATCACCATCACCGCCATGGAAGCCTATTGTGTGGCACAAGAATACTGGAGAAAGATATGAACA
>NW_027196253.1:30000-62500 GCF_038502225.1 Cherax quadricarinatus
ATGTGTGTGTGTGTGTGTGTGTGTGTGTGTGTGTGTGTGTGTGTGTCTGGTGTGTGGTGAGTGTGTGTGTGTGTGTGTGTGTGTATCTGGTGTGTGTGTGTGTGTGTGTGGGTGTGTGTGGTGTCTGGTGTGTGGTGTGTGTGTGTGTGTGTGTGTGTCTGGTGTGTGGTGTGTGTGTGTGTGTGTGTGTGTGTGTGTGTGTGTGTGTGTGTGTGTCTGGTGTGTGGTGAGTGTGTGTGTGTGTGTATCTGGTGTGTGTGTGTGTGTGTGTGTGGTGTCTGGTGTGTGGTGTGTATGTGTGTGTGTGTGGTGTCTGGTGTGTGGTGTGTGTGTGTGTGTGTGTGTGTGTGTGTGTGTGTGTGTGTGTGTGTGTGTGTGTGTGTGTGTGTGTGTGTGTGTGTGTGTGTGTGTGTTGTGTGGTGTGTGTGTGTGTGTGTGTGTGTGTTGTGTGGTGTGTGTGTGTGTGTGTTGTGTGGTGTGTGTGTGTGTGTGTTGTGTGGTGTGTGGTGTGTGTGTGTGTGTGTGTGTGTGTGTGTGTGTGTGTGTGTGTGTGTGTGTGTGTGTGTGTGTGTGTGTGTGTGTGTGTGTGTGTGTGTGTGTGTGTGTGTGTGTGTGTGTGTGTGTTGTGTGTGTGTGTGTGTGTGTTGTGTGGTGTGTGTGTGTGTGTGTTGTGTGGTGTGTGGTGTGTGTGTGTGTGTGTGTGTGTGTATGTGTTGTGTGGTGTGTGTGTGTGTGTGTTGTGTGGTGTGTGTGTGTGTGTGTTGTGTGGTGTGTGGTGTGTGTGTGTGTGTGTGTGTGTGTATGGTGTTGGGTGTGTGTGCGCACGCGCGCCTCTGGTAAGCAGCACAAACAATGGAACATAACAAGTATAACAACATGATTCTTCTTCACATAATCTAACAGTCGTTTTATGTTGGCCAAAAACAGTTTTCTTAAATAAACAGATCACTATGTCATATCAGATCTTGTCTATATAAGAACTGATATTTTTCACCTAAAAGGTTATAGAAATCTATTAAGAAACTTTTCCCAAAAACCATAGTGAAAAACCGCTGGAGACAAGATGGTAGCAGCGACACCATGAGATCAATCTTCAGAACTGTGCAGCTTCCCACCTCCACCTAACACTTTTATACTTCTTATTATATTTTTCTAGAATTTAATTTTTTTTTCATTTGTGTTTTACACTGAATGTTTTTTTTTTTTACTTCAACTTTTATATTATTTTGCTAATAATTCGAAAATGCCTCATTTAATCGCCCTCAAATTTTCAAGGCTTGTTAACGGTAACGGGCACAAAATTCTTTGAATAATGACCACCTGAAGTCTTTCCCAACATCGTGAAATATCTCAGATAACCACCAAAACTCTCGCTACCGGAATTTCAGGATTTAGAAAAAGTTGCCACAAAAATTCTAAAACAGCAGAAAGTGAAATAGTGTGATGTTTTTATTCATGCTAAATCAGGTTATTTTCTAAGTTTACTTGTGAATAACTTCAATATTTATAGACTGATGCATCTTAGGCAGAATAACTCATCTGATCAACTTCTTGATCCTTTATATAAAAGGATGATAACCATTAATCTCAACAGCCATGAATTGGAAAATTTATTGAAATATTCCAAACTTGGAATCGTTGGAACGAGATCAGTTAGTAAATGTATATGTGGTGCCGAATAGGTAAAACTGGTTAATTAGCATGTACTCGTTGATAAATTAGACATATGTCCAGCTCTTGGTTGTCTTTATTGACGAAACGTTTCGCCACACATTGACTTCATCAGTCCATACAAAGGAGAATCGTGAAGAACAGGAGAAGTATTAGGTAATCAGTCCCTCAACCTTGAGTCGATGTGGTCAGTCCATCAATCTTGAATAGAATACAGCATATTCTTCTCCTGTTCTTCACCATTCTCCTTTGTATGGACTGATGAAGCCACTGTGTGGCGAAACGTTTCATTAATAAAGACACCCAAGTGTTACACATGTGTCTAATTTATCAACGTGTCGGTTCACTGAACCATTCGTCTAGCAAGAACTTATTTAAAATTTAGTCCTTTCTGAAATTTTCTCTTATACGTTTAAAGATACATTTTTTTCATTTGTGTTAATGTAAAAATTAATATTTTTTTTCCAAAAGAATCTTAGAAAACCTTATTATAACAAGCACAATTTAATTTAGCCTAATCCAACTAAATATATTTTAGATAAGTTTAGAATAATTTAATAATAAACAGTCACAATGAAATATTTTTTTTTCGTTATGTTCAGAATGATTTTTGCGAAATTACTGCAAACACATGTTTTTCGCTTGTCTTATTCGGCAAGAATAGCGTTGCTATTTAAGCCAAAATTGCAAGTTATATATATATATATATATATATATATATATATATATATATATATATATATATATATATATATATATATATATATATATGTATATATATATATATATATATATATATATATATATATATATATATATATATATATATATATATATATATATATATATATATATATATATATATATATATATATATATATATATATATATATATATATATATATATATATATATATATATATATATATATATATATATATATATATATATATATATATATATATATATATATATATATGCAAAACAACCACTCTGAAAAAATAGAGAAATTCCAAGCTGCTTTCGCGACTACTCACATTATCAAGGAACTATGAAAGTAAAGCATCCAGGGAAGGTATATAAGGGGTCTGGCCAACACCTCACTATCAGATCCCACAACGGTTAAACACCTGACACGCGCCGGCCCAACTGGACAGGTCCTTTGCACAACTCACCAACAAACTAGAAAATTTAAAAATTATTATTTGTCCAGTGTATTATAAAATTCTTCCCAAATTCTATTAATTATAAATGGATCTAATTTATATAAACCAAAGGAAATATTCATATTATTGTCAAAACTGCTTTTTATGAAACAAGATTCAATTATATTCCTGTCGACCATGGACTTGCTTGATACTACTTTCTCAACTTTTTGAAAATCAATTGGATGGTTAAAATCTCTTACATGAATAAATAGAGCATTGGAATCTTGTCCAGTTCTAATGCTATATTCATGTTGTTTTAATCTTAGTTCGAGATTTTTACCAGTTTGACCGTAATAAACTTTATCGCAAATTTTACAAGGAATCTTATAGACACATCCATCAGCATTTTGGGGGGAATTCTTTATCAAAAGTTTTTTTACTGTATCAAGATTTTTGAATACAACTTTAATATTAAAAGTCTTAAGAAGAGAAGGCATATCAACCAAGTTTTCATGGTAAGGGAGAACCAACATATTTTTAGTTGAATAAGGTTGGTTGTCCCTTTTTGGATTGTAAAAAGTATTTCTATCAACTTTAAAAGATTTATCAATTACATTTCTTGGGTATTTTAAATCATTACCTATTTCATAAATTTTGGATATTTCCTCATCTATGAACTCAGGACTACAAATTCGTAAAGCTCTCAAAAACATTGATGAGAAAACAGAAATTTCAATTTCTCTATTCTTTCTTATTGCATATATATATATATATATATATATATATATATATATATATATATATATATATATATATATATATATATATATATATATATATATATATATATATATATATATATATATATATATATGCAAAACAACCACTCTGAAAGAATAGAGAAATTCCAAGCGCTTTCGTGACTACTCACATTATCAAGGAACTATGATAGTTCCTTGATAATGTGAGTAGTCACGAAAGCGCTTGGAATTTCTCTATTCTTTCAGAGTGGTTGTTTTGCATATTCTGAAATTCACCTGTTTACTGTGATCTTATTGCATATATATATATATATATATATATATATATATATATATATATATATATATATATATATATATATATATATATATATATATATATATATATATATATATATATATATATATATATATATATATATATATATATATGTCGTGCCGAATAGGCAGAACTTGCGATCTTGACTTAAATAGCAACGCTCATCCTGCCATATAAGACAAGCTAAAATTTGTGTATGCAATAATTTCGCCAAAATCATTCTGAACCTAACGAAAAACATATATTTCACTGTGTTTGTTTAGTATTAAATTATTGTAAACAAATCTAAAATATATTTAGTTGGGTTAGGCTAAAATAAATTGTTCTTGTTATAATAAGGTTAGGTAAGTTTTCTAAGATTCTTTTGGAGCAAAATTAAATTTTTTTACATTAACAATAATGAAAAAAGTATATCTTTAAACGTATAAGAGAAAATTTTAGAAAGGAATTAATTTTAAATGAGTTCTTGCTAATTGACCAGTTTTACATATTCGGCACGACATATATATATATATATATATATATATATATATATATATATATATATATATATATATATATATATATATATATGTATGTATATATATATATATATATATATATATATATATATATATATATATATATATATATATATATATATATATATATATATATATATATATATATGTATGTATATTTATAAATAATAATTATTATATTATACGGGACAGTGAATGTGAAGGTGTTACATATCGCCTGAGGAATGTGAGACTATCATGTTGGATCCCGGGAAAGGAACAACAACCCATCATCAACATGTGTGTGTGTGTGTGCATGTGTGTGTGTGTATGTGTGTGTGTGTGTGTGTGTGTGTGTGTGTGTGTGTGTGTGTGTGTGTGTGTTTGTGTGTATGTGTGTATGTGTGTGTATGTGTGTGTGTGTGTGTATGTGTGTGTGTGTGTGTGTGTGTGTGTGTGTGTGTGTGTGTGTGTATACTCACCTACTTGTACTCACCTATTTGTGGTTGCAGGGTTCGAGTCACACCTCCTGGCCCCGCCTCTTTACTGATTGCTACTAGGTCCTCTCTCCATGCTCCATGAGCTTTATCATACCTCGTCTTAAAGCTATGTATGGTTCCTTCCTCCTTTACGTCGCTTTCTAATATATTCCACTTCCTGACAACTCTGTGACTGAGGAAATACTTCCTAATATCCTTTTGACTCATAGGATTCTTCAACTTCCAATTGTGACCCCTTGTTTCTCTGTCCCATCTCTGGAACATCTTGTCTTTGTCCACCTTGTCAGTTCCTCGCAGCATTTTATGTGTCGTTATCATGTCTCCCTTGACCCTCCTGTCCTCCAGTGTCGTCAGGCCGAGTTCTCTTAACCTTTCTTCATACGTCAGTCCCCATAGCTGTGGGACTAGTCTTGTTGCAAACCTTTGCACTTTCTCTAATTTTTTGACGTGCTTGACCAAATGTGGATTCCAAACTGGGGCTGCATACTCCAGTATGGGCCTGACGTATATGGTGTACAGAGTCTTTAACGATTCCTTACTGAGGTATTGGAACGGTATTCTTAGGTTTGCCAGACGACCGTATGCTGCAGCAGTTATCTGACTGATGTGCGCCTCAGGAGATGTGCTCGGTATTATACTCACCCTAAAATCTTTTTCCTTGAGGTTTGCAGTCTTTGGCCACGTAGACTATACTCTGCGGTCTTCTTTGTCCTTCCCCGATCTTCATGACTTTGCATTTGGCAGCGTTAAATTCAAGGAGACAGTTGCTGGACCAAGTTTGTAGTCTGTCCAGGTCTCTTTGTAGTCCTGCCTGATCCTCGACCGATTTAATTCTTCTCATTAACTTGGGACTTTCAGTGAAAAAGTCAGTTAGAGTGAGTATGCTAAGGTGCTCTTGATGTTGGAAGTGACTTCTGTATGCCTGCTGATAGATTAAACAATGTATTGATATAAGTTGAACTGACAATGTGAATCTGTGTGGTGCCAGTCGTTTATCTATGTGGCAGCTGTGTGTAAGACATGTGTGTCTAAATTATGATCGTGAGAGTGGCTTGAAAAAAAACAATTTGATGAGTTCTAATACGGATCAACACTGTTGAGAGAGATTTATGAGAGGCTGAGAGAGCACGAAAAGTAATCAAGGAAAGGAATACAGCTGCAGGAAGCTCATTGGTCGTCAGCAACTGACAGAGGATTATCAGAGTCTGTCTGTTAACTGCCCTGAATATCATCTAGCTAGAAACTCTAGCAAGAAACAACATCTTTGGTTTCTCTAGATATGTGACGTAACCGAAGTTGTATACCAAGGAGATTCATATTTCTGAATAGCTTGTAACACTCTCGGAATCGTAGACAGTGAATGATAAGGCGGATATAATGTTCAGGTACGCGGTAGAAGTGAAAATTTTTTATAGCTGGCTAATGTTTTTGGGTTATTTTCTAAGGAAAAAACAGCTTCACACCAAACACTGGCTCTATTATGAGGATTAAACTGAAAGTGTTTAAAAAAACAGTACAAGGAAGCCCAGGGGAAAGACAGGCAGCAAAATTTTTGGAAGTTCACACTGAGGCCAGTTGGTGAGAACTGTCCACTTCTACCTATATTAAGGATTTCATGTAGTATGTAGGTGTATTAGTCAAGAATAGAAAAGCAAATGGTTCTTTCCCCACCCTCCACTTACTGAAACCGAAGCTGTTCTAAAAAAAGAGCGTAAAAATAGACCGCATTGGAAAAATGGTCTGGAATTCAGAGGAGAGATGGAACTAAGAGGAATCAGTGAGCTACAACTGTCTTTACTATATTATTACTGCTTATATCTTAAAGTTGTGGTGTTACTCAACTGCCACACATAGTGTTGTGTGTACCAGTGGTTCTACTTCTGGTTACCACCACACATAGTGTTGTGTGTACCAGTGGTTCTACTTCTGGTTACCACCACTTCTGTTATGAATATCACAACCCTCTATCTATTTCTACCAGTTGTGTTAAAACTGACTCGGCTGCCTCGTTCTCAGCTGAGAGTCCTGGTGCTCAACTACATGTGTAATCTGTCCACTTCTGACTCCTTCATCTATTGTTAATATTATGGTCCACCTGGGAATTGTTTTGTTTTAGTTAGTAGGTATCGGGCATTTTACCCTCAAAGGGTTACGTCGAAGAGCTCCTGATCCAAGGAATGGGATTTAACCTCACCTTCCTTGCTTTCTCTATGTCTTCTAGTAACTGGCTTATGAACGTTTCTTATTTAAGTGAAGTAAAAACTAAGATAATTCAAAGCAAAAGAGAATTATTGCTAGGAGAATTTTTTTTTTAAATAATCGGACCGGAATTTCTAGAAGAATTTAACGTCGGAATGACAATTTCGGGTAAAATTATTTTCGTCTTTATTCTTCTTGCCTAAAATAAAAACAATGAAAATAAAATAAGAATCTTTCATTACAACATTATGAAGACAAACATTGTTACACAACCTGGTCAAGATGGCGACGTTGAAAGTTGTGAACCACAAACACAGCATCTCCTCAAAGAGGAACTTAACTTTTCAAGAGTAACCATCCCACTGAGCACATTCCATATATGATATTATAACATAAATGTTTTAATATCATGATATACAGACTGATGTAATTACAAGCGAGGACACACAGATATCTGCGCCTCATAATTACACTCACCTTGGAAGGTTCGACTGTAGTCCAGCCAGACAACAACAAGTCTCAACCAGCTACACCACAATGGAGTCGCCATCTATTGAGTAATCCAGACGTCTACTTATACTTCAAAGTATATCTACATAATTTAATGATTTTCCGATAGAAGAACTGTGTACGCATATTTTTATGCTTTTTTTTGTACACAGGTGAATGTTTTATATTTGTTTCTCTGTACTAACAATGACAACTGTAACAAACTGATAAAATATTATATGACTCTCGTGTTTCTTGAAAGTAAAGACGAAAATGTTTAAAGGTACAATTACATGTACACAAGTGTAAACATTTACATGTACACTAACTTAAGTGTACATGCTCTTCGTCAAACTATATTAACAAAGTTCTCTTTAATGAGTAACATATTCGGTATACAAGTTTTGTTGACTTTAATGTTGCAGGTAAACACTGATGTACATATCTTATTACCTTCCTCAGTTAAACTTGTTGTATGTCACTTATATCTTGTCACTTGTATCACTCCATCAACACTTTACTTAACATAATCAACACACACACTTAGTCTACTATAATTAATACACACTTTACTGTTCATGTTATTTCGTTACCAGGAAACTACACACTCGATCACTGTTATTCCGTTACCAGGAAACTACACACTTGATCACTGTTATACCGTTACCAGGAAACTACACACTTGATCACTGTTATTCCATTACCAGGAAACTACACACTTGATCACTGTTATTCCATTACCAGGAAACTACACACTTGATCACTGTTATTCCATTACCAGGAAACTACACACTTGATCACTGTTATTCCGTTACAAGGAAACTACACACTTGATCACTGTTATTCCGTTACCAGGAAACTACACACTTGATCACTGTTATTCCGTTACCAGGAAACTACACACTTGATCACTGTTATTCCGTTACCAGTAAACTACACACTTGATCACTGTTATTCCGTTACCAGTAAACTACACACTTGATCACTGTTATTCCGCTACCAGGAAACTACACACTTGATCACTGTTATTCCGTTACCAGGAAACTACACACTTGATCACTGTTATTCCGTTACCAGGAAACTACACACTTGATCACTGTTATTCCGTTACCAGGAAACTACACACTTGATCACTGTTATTCCGTTACCAGGAAACTACACACTTGATCACTGTTATTCCGTTACCAGGAAACTACACACTTGATCACTGTTATTCCGTTACCAGGAAACTACACACTTGATCACTGTTATTCCGTTACCAGGAAACTACACACTTGATCACTGTTATTCCGTTACCAGTAAACTACACACTTGATCACTGTTATTCCGTTACCAGTAAACTACACGCTTGATCACTGTTATTCCGTTACCAGGAAACTACACACTTGATCACTGTTATTCCGTTACCAGGAAACTACACACTTGATCACTGTTATTCCGTTACCAGGAAACTACACACTTGATCACTGTTATTCCGCTACCAGGAAACTACACACTTGATCACTGTTATTCCGTTACCAGGAAACTACACACTTGATCACTGTTATTCCGTTACCAGGAAACTACACACTTGATCACTGTTATTCCGTTACCAGGAAACTACACACTTGATCACTGTTATTCCGTTACCAGGAAACTACACACTTGATCACTGTTATTCCGTTACCAGGAAACTACACACTTGATCACTGTTATTCCGTTACCAGTAAACTACACACTTGATCACTGTTATTCCGTTACCAGTAAACTACACACTTGATCACTGTTATTCCGTTACCAGTAAACTACACACTTGATCACTGTTATTCCGCTACCAGTAAACTACACACTTGATCACTGTTATTCCGTTACCAGGAAACTACACACTTGATCACTGTTATTCCGCTACCAGGAAACTACACACTTGATCACTGTTATTCCGTTACCAGGAAACTACACACTTGATCACTGTTATTCCGCTACCAGTAAACTACACACTTGATCACTGTTATTCCGTTACCAGTAAACTACACACTTGATCACTGTTATTCCGCTACCAGTAAACTACACACTTGATCACTGTTATTCCGTTACCAGTAAACTACACACTTGATCACTGTTATTCCGTTACCAGGAAACTACACACTTGATCACTGTTATTCCGCTACCAGTAAACTACACACTTGATCACTGTTATTCCGTTACCAGGAAACTACACACTTGATCACTGTTATTCCGCTACCAGGAAACTACACACTTGATCACTGTTATTCCGTTACCAGGAAACTACACATTTGATCACTGTTATTCCGTTACCAGGAAACTACACACTTGATCACTGTTATTCCGCTACCAGGAAACTACACACTTGATCACTGTTATTCCGCTACCAGTAAACTACACACTTGATCACTGTTATTCCGTTACCAGGAAACTACACACTTGATCACTGTTATTCCGTTACCAGGAAACTACACACTTGATCACTGTTATTCCGTTACCAGGAAACTACACACTTGATCACTGTTATTCCGTTACCAGGAAACTACACACTTGATCACTGTTATTCCGCTACCAGGAAACTACACACTTGATCACTGTTATTCCGTTACCAGGAAACTACACACTTGATCACTGTTATTCCGTTACCAGGAAACTACACACTTGATCACTGTTATTCCGTTACCAGGAAACTACACACTTGATCACTGTTATTCCGTTACCAGGAAGCTACACACTTGATCACTGTTAACACTTGATCACTGTTAACACTTGATCACTGTTAACACTTGATCACTGTTAACACTTGATCACTGTTAACACTTGTACAACTTCACTTCCTGTACAAACACACTGAACAAAACCACCAACAATTTCTCTCAACATTCCATTAATCTATTCTAACTTTCCTACTGTTAACTTTCCTACTGTTAACTTTCCTACTGTTAACTTTCCTACTGTTAACTTTCCTACTGTTAACTTTCCTACTGTTAACTTTCCTACTGTTAACTTTCCTACTGTTAACTTTCCTACTGTTAACTTTCCTACTATTAACTTTCCTACTGTTAACTTTCCTACTGTTAACTTTCCTACTGTTAACTTTCCTACTGTTAACTTTCCTACTGTTAACTTTCCTACTGTTAACTTTCCTACTGTTAACTTTCCTACTGTTAACTTTCCTACTGTTAACTTTCCTACTGTTAACTTTCCTACTGTTAACTTTCCTACTGTTAACTTTCCTACTGTTAACTTTCCTATTGTTAACTTTCCTACTGTTAACTTTCCTACTGTTAACTTTCCTACTGTTAACTTTCCTACTGTTAACTTTCCTACTGTTAACTTTCCTACTGTTAACTTTCCTACTGTTAACTTTCCTACTGTTAACTTTCCTACTGTTAACTTTCCTACTATTAACTTTCCTACTGTTAACTTTCCTACTGTTAACTTTCCTACTGTTAACTTTCCTACTGTTAACTTTCCTACTGTTAACTTTCCTACTGTTAACTTTCCTACTGTTAACTTTCCTACTGTTAACTTTCCTACTGTTAACTTTCCTACTGTTAACTTTCCTACTGTTAACTTTCCTACTGTTAACTTTCCTACTGTTAACTTTCCTACTGTTAACTTTCCTACTGTTAACTTTCCTACTGTTAACTTTCCTACTGTTAACTTTCCTACTGTTAACTTTCCTACTGTTAACTTTCCTACTGTTAACTTTCCTACTGTTAACTTTCCTACTGTTAACTTTCCTACTGTTAACTTTCCTACTGTTAACTTTCCTATTGTTAACTTTCCTACTGTTAACTTTCCTACTGTTAACTTTCCTACTGTTAACTTTCCTACTGTTAACTTTCCTACTGTTAACTTTCCTACTGTTAACTTTCCTACTGTTAACTTTCCTACTGTTAACTTTCCTACTGTTAACTTTCCTACTGTTAACTTTCCTACTGTTAACTTTCCTACTGTTAACTTGCTGACTCATTCACTCACTTTCTTTATACTCTTTTTTTATTTATTTACTTTATATTCACTTTCTTTTATTCTCCTCGTTCATTCTCACCAATTTCGTATTTTTTTATTTAAATTTCTCCAAATTCCCTTACTGCAAGCCTCCTTCCTTCATATTGCCTTCATTCCCACTTCCTTCATATTACCTTCATTCCCACTTCCTTCATATTACCTTCATTTCCACTTCCTTCATATTACCTTCATTTCCACTTCCTTCATATTGCCTTCATTCCCACTTCCTTCATATTGCCTTCATTCCCACTTCCTTCATATTGCCTTCATTCCCACTTCCTTCATATTACCTTCATTCCCACTTCCTTCATATTGCCTTCATTCCCACTTCCTTCATATTGCCTTCATTCCCACTTCCTTCATATTGCCTTCATTCCCACTTCCTTCATATTACCTTCATTCCCACTTCCTTCATATTGCCTTCATTCCCACTTCCTTCATATTACCTTCATTCCCACTTCCTTCATATTGCCTTCATTCCCACTTCCTTCATATTGCCTTCATTCCCACTTCCTTCATATTGCCTTCATTCCCACTTCCTTCATATTACCTTCATTCCCACTTCCTTCATATTGCCTTCATTCCCACTTCCTTCATATTGCCTTCATTCCCACTTCCTTCATATTGCCTTCATTCCCACTTCCTTCATATTGCCTTCATTCCCACTTCCTTCATATTGCCTTCATTCCCACTTCCTTCACATTGCCTTCATTCCCACTTCCTTCATATTGCCTTCATTCCCACTTCCTTCATATTGCCTTCATTCCCACTTCCTTCATATTGCCTTCATTCCCACTTCCTTCATATTGCCTTCATTCCTACTTCCGTCATATTGCCTTCATTCCCACTTCCTTCATATTGCCTTCATTCCCACTTCCTTCATATTACCTTCATTCCCACTTCCTTCATATTACCTTCATTCCCACTTCCTTCATATTGCCTTCATTCCCACTTCCTTCATATTACCTTCATTCCCACTTCCTTCATATTACCTTCATTCCCACTTCCTTCATATTGCCTTCATTCCCACTTCCTTCATAATACCTTCATTCCCACTTCCTTCATATTGCCTTCATTCCCACTTCCTTCATATTACCTTCATTCCCACTTCCTTCATATTGCCTTCATTCCCACTTCCTTCATATTGCCTTCATTCCCACTTCCTTCATATTGCCTTCATTCCCACTTCCTTCATATTACCTTCATTTCCACTTCCTTCATATTGCCTTCATTCCCACTTCCTTCATATTGCCTTCATTCCCACTTCCTTCATATTGCCTTCATTCCTACTTCCTTCATATTGCCTTCATTCCCACTTCCTTCACATTGCCCTCATTCCCAGTTCCTTCATATTGCCTTCATTCCCACTTCCTTCATATTACCTTCATTCCAACTTCCTTCATATTGCCTTCATTCCTGCTTCCTTCATATTGCCTTCATTCCCACTTCCTTCATATTACCTTCATTCCAACTTCCTTCATATTGCCTTCATTCCCACTTCCTTCATACTTACTTCAATCATTCATACTCACTTCATACATACTCCATTTATTCTTCCTTTATTCTCCCCTCGTTCATATTCTTTTTGCAATATTCTCGCCTCTTACTTCCTTCAGAATCTCTCTGAACTTTATTCATCACTATCAGAGCTTCACTGTCAGTACTGGTTGTTATGGTGATAGTAGTGCTGATGAATCCATAATATACATACATGCATAGTCATAGCAGATTGCAAGATTGCATATGAATACACATGCACAAGACCGCATGTGAATACCCATACACAACTATGCATGAAAATACTTATGCATAAAAATATTTCGTTCATATATACTTACATGAGTGTTGCGCACAATTATGCATTATTAAATACATACAAATATACATACATTCATGCAGCACTGGGGCCCTGATGGTCACTGGGGCCCTGATGGTCACTGGGGCCCTGATGGTCACTGGGGCCCTGATGGTCACTGGGGCCCTGATGGTCACTGGGGCCCTGATGGTCACTGGGGCCCTGATGGTCACTGGGGCCCTGATGGTCACTGGGGCCCTGATGTGTCAACCTTCTTGCTGTATCCTCGTGCTCATTTGAGATTATTTTATTATACATGTATTTGATGCCTTTTCACAACTATGTTATGAATAAGCTTGTATGAATAATCTAATAATTGTGTATAATTAGTGTTATTTATAGTTTATTACCTTTTTTTATTCATTTTAATGTAATGGTTTACGAAGGGAGTCATTCTTCTATATTATCTTGTAAATATGTGAGGAAAATATTTGCTGCCACACATTTTACATTAAATTTTCTTCATTAGTGTCTAGCAAGTGTTGATAAAGTGAAAAGTCAGGCTACACCAATCAGCACAAAATATTTGCCTGTTTATCTCTCTCACAAACTGCTTTAAAAACAGTTTAGAATTACCTTCGGGAAGACATACAACTCCATATTTCCTGTGAAACATTTTAGACAATTTGAGAGAAATTTAAAAGCCACGCTTTTGATTACAATTTTGTGTAGTGAAACATTGACAGTTTTGCCTCATTGATGATTCTAATGATTGCTTTAAAACGTTTGTTATTGTTCATAGTGCACCTTAGATCAACTTCCCATGTTCATGAAATTACAACCAAATTTCATTGTGTGTCTTCAGTTTCAGCCTTTATGTAGTAGATTAAGCTTCCTCCGGCATGTAACATAACCCACTTTCTAATTGAGTCTATCAGTAAGCAATAGTTAATATACATGACATGTTCTAAACCTGTTCCAGACATTTTTAAAGGCTTTTCAGATATGTTCTATAAATACATTTCCCTATATCTATAAATCTAGTCATTTATAGCAGTAAAATGTGTTAGCAACTTGTTCTTATTAAACTTTATCAATGTCATTATTAAATTATTATACATTACTCTGGAAATGTTACAAGCAAATATTGTCTTTTATTACTGTTGAGAACATTAAACGGTAAACGGTCAACAATTTGTCATTATTTCAGAAAACTTACAATGAAAATCGAGAATGCAAAACTGTGTTGCTGATATCTAGCAAAATTCTCAAATATCACTAAAATTCATTGTTATATATTTTGTACAATAAGATGACAGCAGCAAATAAAAAACAGTAAGAAAAAAAAAAGGTCAAAAAGGCGTCATGGCCAGGTTGAGACATGGACGATCACTGACCGTTGGGTCAGCTGGCCAGGTCTTCATGGCCTCAGCCTTAATTTTTAATATCTATTTTCTTCTGTGTACTTATATTATTCTAACTCTTATTAATTACATTTGTATTTCTACGTCTCTATAAAAAAATTATTCAACAGCAGAAACACTGTATACAAATTTTGGAGAAGCGCCGAGCATGACTTAGGTAGTTTGTACCATCATCAGCTGCACGAGTCCAGTTTGTACCATCATCAGCTGCACGAGTCCAGTTTGTATCATCATCAGCTGCACGAGTACAGTTTGTACCATCATCAGCTGCACGAGTCCAGTTTGTGCCATCATCAGCTGCACGAGTCCAGTTTGTACCATCATCAGCTGCACGAGTCCAGTTTGTACCATCATCAGCTGCACGAGTCAAGTTTGTACCATCATCAGCTGCACGAGTCCAGTTTGTACCATCATCAGCTGCACGAGTCCAGTTTGTATCATCATCAGCTGCACGAGTCCAGTTTGTACCATCAACAGCTGCACGAGTCCAGTTTGTACCATCATCAGCTGCACGAGTCCAGTTTGTACCATCATCAGCTGCACGAGTCCAGTTTGTACCATCATCAGCTGCACGAGTCCAGTTTGTACCATCACCAGCTGCACGAGTCCAGTTTGTACCACCATCAGCTGCACGAGTCCAGTTTGTACCATCATCAGCTGCACGAGTCCAGTTTGTACCATCATCAGCTGCACGAGTCCAGTTTGTACCATCATCAGCTGCACGAGTCCAGTTTGAACCATCATCAGCTGCACGAGTCCAGTTCGTACCATCATCAGCTGCACGAGTCCAGTTTGTACCATCATCAGCTGCTCGAGTCAGGTTTGTACCATCATCAGCTGCACGAGTCCAGTTTGTACCATCATCAGCTGCACGAGTCCAGTTTGTACCATCATCAGCTACACTAGTCCAGTTTGTACCATCATCAGCTGCACGAGTCCAGTTTGTACCATCATCAGCTGCACGAGTCAGGTTTGTACCATCATCAGCTGCACGAGTCCAGTTTGTACCATCATCAGCTGCACGAGTCCAGTTTGTACCATCATCAGCTGCACGAGTCCAGTTTGTACCATCATCAGCTGCACGAGTCCAGTTTGTACCATCATCAGCTGCACGAGTCCAGTTTGTACCATCATCAGCTGCACGAGTCCAGTTTGTACCATCATCAGCTGCACGAGTCCAGTTTGTACCATCATCAGCTGCACGAGTCCAGTTTGTACCATCATCAGCTGCACGAGTCCAGTTTGTACCATCATCAGCTGCACGAGTCCAGTTTGAACCATCATCAGCTGCACGAGTCCAGTTCGTACCATCATCAGCTGCACGAGTCCAGTTTGTACCATCATCAGCTGCACGAGTCAGGTTTGTACCATCATCAGCTGCACGAGTCCAGTTTGTACCATCATCAGCTGCACGAGTCCAGTTTGTACCATCATCAGCTACACTAGTCCAGTTTGTACCATCATCGGCTGCACGAGTCCAGTTTGTACCATCATCAGCTGCACGAGTCAGGTTTGTACCATCATCAGCTGCACGAGTCCAGTTTGTACCATCATCAGCTGCACGAGTCCAGTTTGTACCATCATCAGCTGCACGAATCCAGTTTGTACCATCATCAGCTACACTAGTCCAGTTTGTACCATCATCAGCTGCACGAGTCCAGTTTGTACCATCATCAGCTGCACGAGTCCAGTTTGTACCATCATCAGCTGCACGAGTCCAGTTTGTACCATCATCAGCTGCACGAGTCCAGTTCGTACCACCATCAGCTGCACGAATCCAGTTTGTACCATCATCAGCTGCACGAGTCCAGTTTGTACGATCATCAGCTGCACGAGTCCAGTTTGTACCATCATCAGCTGCACGAGTCCAGTTTGAACCATCATCAGCTGCACGAGTCCAGTTTGTACCATCATCAGCTGCACGAGTCCAGTTTGTACCATCATCAGCTGCACGAGTCCAGTTTGTACCATCATCAGCTGCACGAGTCCAGTTTGTACCATCATCAGCTGCACGAGTCCAGTTTGTACCATCATCAGCTGCACGAGTCCAGTTTGTACCATCATCAGCTGCACGAGTCCAGTTTGTATCATCATCAGCTGCACGAGCCCAGTTTGTATCATCATCAGCTGCACGAGTCCAGTTTGTACCATCATCAGCTGCACGAGTCCAGTTTGTACCATCATCAGCTGCACGAGTCCAGTTTGTACGATCATCAGCTGCACGAGTCCAGTTTGTACCATCATCAGCTGCACGAGTCCAGTTTGAACCATCATCAGCTGCACGAGTCCAGTTTGTACCATCATCAGCTGCACGAGTCCAGTTTGTACCATCATCAGCTGCACGAGTCCAGTTTGTACCATCATCAGCTGCACGAGTCCAGTTTGTACCATCATCAGCTGCACGAGTCCAGTTTGTACCATCATCAGCTGCACGAGTCCAGTTTGTACCATCATCAGCTGCACGAGTCCAGTTTGTACCATCATCAGCTGCACGAGCCCAGTTTGTATCATCATCAGCTGCACGAGTCCAGTTTGTACCATCATCAGCTGCACGAGTCCAGTTTGTACCATCATCAGCTGCACGAGTCCAGTTTGTACCATCATCAGCTGCACGAGTCCAGTTTGTACCATCATCAGCTGCACGAGTCCAGCTTGTACCATCATCAGCTGCACGAGTCCAGTTTGTATCATCATCAGCTGCACGAGTCCAGTTTGTGCCATCATCAGCTGCACGAGTCCAGTTTGTACCATCATCAGCTGCACGAGTCCAGTTTGTACCATCATCAGCTGCACGAGTCCAGTTTGTCCCATCATCAGCTGCACGAGTCCAGTTTGTACCATCATCAGCTGCATGAGTCCAGTTTGTATCATCATCAGCTGCACGAGTCCAGTTTGTACCATCATCAGCTGCACGAGCCCAGTTTGTATCATCATCAGCTGCACGAGTCCAGTTTGTACCATCATCAGCTGCACGAGTCCAGTTTGTACCATCATCAGCTGCACGAGTCCAGTTTGTACCACCATCAGCTGCACGAGTCCAGTTTGTACCATCATCAGCTGCACGAGTCCAGTTTGTACCATCATCAGCTGCACGAGTCCAGTTTGTACCATCATCAGCTGCACGAGTCCAGTTTGAACCATCATCAGCTGCACGAGTCCAGTTCGTACCATCATCAGCTGCACGAGTCCAGTTTGTACCATCATCAGCTGCACGAGTCAGGTTTGTACCATCATCAGCTGCACGAGTCCAGTTTGTACCATCATCAGCTGCACGAGTCCAGTTTGTACCATCATCAGCTACACTAGTCCAGTTTGTACCATCATCAGCTGCACGAGTCCAGTTTGTACCATCATCAGCTGCACGAGTCAGGTTTCTACCATCATCAGCTGCACGAGTCCAGTTTGTACCATCATCAGCTGCACGAGTCCAGTTTGTACCATCATCAGCTGCACGAGTCCAGTTTGTACCATCATCAGCTACACTAGTCCAGTTTGTACCATCATCAGCTGCACGAGTCCAGTTTGTACCATCATCAGCTGCACGAGTCCAGTTTGTACCATCATCAGCTGCACGAGTCCAGTTTGTACCATCATCAGCTGCACGAGTCCAGTTTGTACCACCATCAGCTGCACGAATCCAGTTTGTACCATCATCAGCTGCACGAGTCCAGTTTGTACGATCATCAGCTGCACGAGTCCAGTTTGTACCATCATCAGCTGCACGAGTCCAGTTTGAACCATCATCAGCTGCACGAGTCCAGTTTGTACCATCATCAGCTGCACGAGTCCAGTTTGTACCATCATCAGCTGCACGAGTCCAGTTTGTACCATCATCAGCTGCACGAGTCCAGTTTGTACCATCATCAGCTGCACGAGTCCAGTTTGTACCATCAGCTACACGAGTCCAGTTTGTATCATCATCAGCTGCACGAGTCCAGTTTGTACCATCATCAGCTGCACGAGTCCAGTTTGTACCATCATCAGCTGCACGAGTCCAGTTTGTATCATCATCAGCTGCACGAGTCCAGTTTGTACCATCATCAGCTGCACGAGTCCAGTTTGTACCATCATCAGCTGCACGAGTCCAGTTTGTACCATCATCAGCTGCACGAGTCCAGTTTGTACCATCATCAGCTGCACGAGTCCAGCTTGTACCATCATCAGCTGCACGAGTCCAGTTTGTATCATCATCAGCTGCACGAGTCCAGTTTGTGCCATCATCAGCTGCACGAGTCCAGTTTGTACCATCATCAGCTGCACGAGTCCAGTTTGTACCATCATCAGCTGCACGAGTCCAGTTTGTACCATCATCAGCTGCACGAGTCCAGTTTGTACCATCATCAGCTGCACGAGTCCAGTTTGTACCATCATCAGCTGCACGAGTCCAGTTTGAACCATCATCAGCTGCACGAGTCCAGTTTGTACCATCATCAGCTGCACGAGTCCAGTTTGTACCATCATCAGCTGCACGAGTCCAGTTTGTACCATCATCAGCTGCACGAGTCCAGTTTGTACCATCATCAGCTGCACGAGTCCAGTTTGTACCATCAGCTGCACGAGTCCAGTTTGTATCATCATCAGCTGCACGAGTCCAGTTTGTACCATCATCAGCTGCACGAGTCCAGTTTGTACCATCATCAGCTGCACGAGTCCAGTTTGTATCATCATCAGCTGCACGAGTCCAGTTTGTACCATCATCAGCTGCACGAGTCCAGTTTGTACCATCATCAGCTGCACGAGTCCAGTTTGTACCATCATCAGCTGCACGAGTCCAGTTTGTACCATCATCAGCTGCACGAGTCCAGCTTGTACCATCATCAGCTGCACGAGTCCAGTTTGTATCATCATCAGCTGCACGAGTCCAGTTTGTGCCATCATCAGCTGCACGAGTCCAGTTTGTACCATCATCAGCTGCACGAGTCCAGTTTGTACCATCATCAGCTGCACGAGTCCAGTTTGTCCCATCATCAGCTGCACGAGTCCACTTTGTACCATCATCAGCTGCATGAGTCCTGTTTGTATCATCATCAGCTGCACGAGTCCAGTTTGTATCATCATCAGCTGCACGAGTCCAGTTTGTACCATCATCAGCTGCACGAGTCCAGTTTGTACCATCATCAGCTGCACGAGTCCAGTTTGTACAATCATCACCTGCACGAGTCCAGTTTGTACCATCATCAGCTGCACGAGTCCAGTTTGTACCATCATCAGCTGCACGAGTCCAGTTTGTACCACCATCAGCTGCACGAGTCCAGTTTGTACCATCATCAGCTGCACGAGTCCAGTTTGTACCATCATCAGCTGCACGAGTCCAGTTTGTACCATCATCAGCTGCACGAGTCCAGTTTGATCCATCATCAGCTGCACGAGTCCAGTTTGTACCATCATCAGCTGCACGAGTCCAGTTTGTACCATCATCAGCTGCACGAGTCCAGTTTGTACCATCATCAGCTGCACTAGTCCAGTTTGTACCATCATCAGCTGCACGAGTCCAGTTTGTACCATCATCAGCTGCACGAGTCCAGTTTGAACCATCATCAGCTGCACGAGTCCAGTTTGTACCATCATCAGCTGCACGAGTCCAGTTTGTACCATCATCAGCTGCACGAGTCCAGTTTGTACCATCATCAGCTGCACGAGTCCAGTTTGTACCATCATCAGCTGCACTAGTCCAGTTTGTACCATCATCAGCTGCACGAGTCCAGTTTGTACCATCATCAGCTGCACGAGTCCAGTTTGTACCATCATCAGCTGCACGAGTCCAGTTTGTATCATCATCAGCTGCACGAGTCCAGTTTGTACCATCATCAGCTGCACGAGTCCAGTTTGTACCATCATCAGCTGCACGAGTCCAGTTTGTACCACCATCAGCTGCACGAGTCCAGTTTGTACCATCATCAGCTGCACGAGTCCAGTTTGTACCATCATCAGCTGCACGAGTCCAGTTTGTACCATCATCAGCTGCACGAGTCCAGTTTGATCCATCATCAGCTGCACGAGTCCAGTTTGTACCATCATCAGCTGCACGAGTCCAGTTTGTACCATCATCAGCTGCACGAGTCCAGTTTGTACCATCATCAGCTGCACTAGTCCAGTTTGTACCATCATCAGCTGCACGAGTCCAGTTTGTACCATCATCAGCTGCACGAGTCCAGTTTGAACCATCATCAGCTGCACGAGTCCAGTTTGTACCATCATCAGCTGCACGAGTCCAGTTTGTACCATCATCAGCTGCACGAGTCCAGTTTGTACCATCATCAGCTGCACGAGTCCAGTTTGTACCATCATCAGCTGCACTAGTCCAGTTTGTACCATCATCAGCTGCACGAGTCCAGTTTGTACCATCATCAGCTGCACGAGTCCAGTTTGTACCATCATCAGCTGCACGAGTCCAGTTTGTATCATCATCAGCTGCACGAGTCCAGTTTGTACCATCATCAGCTGCACGAGTCCAGTTTGTATCATCATCAGCTGCACTAGTCCAGTTTGTACCATCATCAGCTGCACGAGTCCAGTTTGTACCATCATCAGCTGCACGAGTCCAGTTTGTACCATCATCAGCTGCACGAGTCCAGTTTGTACCATCATCAGCTGCACGAGTCCAGTTTGTACCATCATCAGCTGCACTAGTCCAGTTTGTACCATCATCAGCTGCACGAGTCCAGTTTGTACCATAATCAGCTGCACGAGTCCAGTTTGTACCATCATCAGCTGCACGAGTCCAGTTTGTACCATCATCAGCTGCACGAGTCCAGTTTGTACCATCATCAGCTGCACGAGTCCAGTTTGTACCATCATCAGCTGCACGAGTCCAGTTTGTATCATCATCAGCTGCACGAGTCCAGTTTGTACCATCATCAGCTGCACGAGTCCAGTTTGTACCATCATCAGCTGCACTAGTCCAGTTTGTACCATCATCAGCTGCACGAGTCCAGTTTGTATCATCATCAGCTGCACGAGTCCAGTTTGTACCATCATCAGCTGCACGAGTCCAGTTTGTACCATCATCAGCTGCACGAGTCCAGTTTGTACCATCATCAGCTGCACGAGTCCAGTTTGTACCATCATCAGCTGCACGAGTCCAGTTTGTACCATCATCAGCTGCACGAGTCCAGTTTGTACCATCATCAGCTGCACGAGTCCAGTTTGTACCATCATCAGCTGCACGAGTCCAGTTTGTACCATCATCAGCTGCACGAGTCCAGTTTGTACCATCATCAGCTAGTCCAGTTTGTATCATCATCAGCTGCACGAGTCCAGTTTGTACCATCATCAGCTGCACGAGTCCAGTTTGTACCATCATCAGCTGCACTAGTCCAGTTTGTACCATCATCAGCTGCACGAGTCCACTTTGTACCATCATCAGCTGCACGAGTCCAGTTTGTACCATCATCAGCTGCACGAGTCCAGTGTGTACCATCATCAGCTGCACGAGTCCAGTTTGTACCATCATCAGCTGCACTAGTAAAGTTTGTACCATCATGAGCTGCACGAGTCCAGTTTGTACCATCATCAGCTGCCCGAGTCCAGTTTGTACCATCATCAGCTACACGAGTCCAGTTTGTACCATCATCAGCTGCACGAGTCCAGTTTGTACCATCATCAGCTGCACGAGTCCAGTTTGTACCATAATCAGCTGCACGAGTCCAGTTTGTACCATCATCAGCTGCACGAGTCCAGTTTGTACCATCATCAGCTGCACGAGTCCAGTTTGTACCATCATCAGCTGCACGAGTCCAGTTTGTACCATCATCAGCTGCACGAGTCCAGTTTGTACCATCATCAGCTGCACGAGTCCAGTTTGTACCATCATCAGCTGCACGAGTCCAGTTTGTACCATCATCAGCTGCACGAGTCCAGTTTGTACAATCATCAGCTGCACGAGTCCAGTTTGTACCATCATCAGCTGCACGAGTCCAGTTTGTACCATCATCAGCTGCACGAGTCCAGTTTGTACCACCATCAGCTGCACGAGTCCAGTTTGTACCATCATCAGCTGCACGAGTCCAGTTTGTACCATCATCAGCTGCACGAGTCCAGTTTGTACCATCATCAGCTGCACGAGTCCAGTTTGAACCATCATCAGCTGCACGAGTCCAGTTCGTACCATCATCAGCTGCACGAGTCCAGTTTGTACCATCATCAGCTGCACGAGTCAGGTTTGTACCATCATCAGCTGCACGAGTCCAGTTTGTACCATCATCAGCTGCACGAGTCCAGTTTGTACCATCATCAGCTACACTAGTCCAGTTTGTACCATCATCAGCTGCACGAGTCCAGTTTGTACCATCATCAGCTGCACGAGTCAGGTTTCTAACATCATCAGCTGCACGAGTCCAGTTTGTACCATCATCAGCTGCACGAGTCCAGTTTGTACCATCATCAGCTGCACGAGTCCAGTTTGTACCATCATCAGCTACACTAGTCCAGTTTGTACCATCATCAGCTGCACGAGTCCAGTTTGTACCATCATCAGCTGCACGAGTCCAGTTTGTACCATCATCAGCTGCACGAGTCCAGTTTGTACCATCATCAGCTGCACGAGTCCAGTTTGTACCACCATCAGCTGCACGAATCCAGTTTGTACCATCATCAGCTGCACGAGTCCAGTTTGTACGATCATCAGCTGCACGAGTCCAGTTTGTACCATCATCAGCTGCACGAGTCCAGTTTGAACCATCATCAGCTGCACGAGTCCAGTTTGTACCATCATCAGCTGCACGAGTCCAGTTTGTACCATCATCAGCTGCACGAGTCCAGTTTGTACCATCATCAGCTGCACGAGTCCAGTTTGTACCATCATCAGCTGCACGAGTCCAGTTTGTACCATCAGCTGCACGAGTCCAGTTTGTATCATCATCAGCTGCACGAGTCCAGTTTGTACCATCATCAGCTGCACGAGTCCAGTTTGTACCATCATCAGCTGCACGAGTCCAGTTTGTATCATCATCAGCTGCACGAGTCCAGTTTGTACCATCATCAGCTGCACGAGTCCAGTTTGTACCATCATCAGCTGCACGAGTCCAGTTTGTACCATCATCAGCTGCACGAGTCCAGTTTGTACCATCATCAGCTGCACGAGTCCAGCTTGTACCATCATCAGCTGCACGAGTCCAGTTTGTATCATCATCAGCTGCACGAGTCCAGTTTGTGCCATCATCAGCTGCACGAGTCCAGTTTGTACCATCATCAGCTTCACGAGTCCAGTTTGTACCATCATCAGCTGCACGAGTCCAGTTTGTACCATCATCAGCTGCACGAGTCCAGTTTGTACCATCATCAGCTGCACGAGTCCAGTTTGTACCATCATCAGCTGCACGAGTCCAGTTTGAACCATCATCAGCTGCACGAGTCCAGTTTGTACCATCATCAGCTGCACGAGTCCAGTTTGTACCATCATCAGCTGCACGAGTCCAGTTTGTACCATCATCAGCTGCACGAGTCCAGTTTGTACCATCATCAACTGCACGAGTCCAGTTTGTACCATCAGCTGCACGAGTCCAGTTTGTATCATCATCAGCTGCACGAGTCCAGTTTGTACCATCATCAGCTGCACGAGTCCAGTTTGTACCATCATCAGCTGCACGAGTCCAGTTTGTATCATCATCAGCTGCACGAGTCCAGTTTGTACCATCATCAGCTGCACGAGTCCAGTTTGTACCATCATCAGCTGCACGAGTCCAGTTTGTACCATCATCAGCTGCACGAGTCCAGTTTGTACCATCATCAGCTGCACGAGTCCAGTTTGTACCATCATCAGCTGCACGAGTCCAGTTTGTATCATCATCAGCTGCACGAGTCCAGTTTGTGCCATCATCAGCTGCACGAGTCCAGTTTGTACCATCATCAGCTGCACGAGTCCAGTTTGTACCATCATCAGCTGCACGAGTCCAGTTTGTCCCATCATCAGCTGCACGAGTCCACTTTGTACCATCATCAGCTGCATGAGTCCAGTTTGTATCATCATCAGCTGCACGAGTCCAGTTTGTATCATCATCAGCTGCACGAGTCCAGTTTGTACCATCATCAGCTGCACGAGTCCAGTTTGTACCATCATCAGCTGCACGAGTCCAGTTTGTACAATCATCACCTGCACGAGTCCAGTTTGTACCATCATCAGCTGCACGAGTCCAGTTTGTACCATCATCAGCTGCACGAGTCCAGTTTGTACCACCATCAGCTGCACGAGTCCAGTTTGTACCATCATCAGCTGCACGAGTCCAGTTTGTACCATCATCAGCTGCACGAGTCCAGTTTGTACCATCATCAGCTGCACGAGTCCAGTTTGATCCATCATCAGCTGCACGAGTCCAGTTTGTACCATCATCAGCTGCACGAGTCCAGTTTGTACCATCATCAGCTGCACGAGTCCAGTTTGTACCATCATCAGCTGCACTAGTCCAGTTTGTACCATCATCAGCTGCACGAGTCCAGTTTGTACCATCATCAGCTGCACGAGTCCAGTTTGAACCATCATCAGCTGCACGAGTCCAGTTTGTACCATCATCAGCTGCACGAGTCCAGTTTGTACCATCATCAGCTGCACGAGTCCAGTTTGTACCATCATCAGCTGCACGAGTCCAGTTTGTACCATCATCAGCTGCACTAGTCCAGTTTGTACCATCATCAGCTGCAAGAGTACAGTTTGTACCATCATCAGCTGCACGAGTCCAGTTTGTACCATCATCAGCTGCACGAGTCCAGTTTGTATCATCATCAGCTGCACGAGTCCAGTTTGTACCATCATCAGCTGCACGAGTCCAGTTTGTACCATCATCAGCTGCACGAGTCCAGTTTGTACCACCATCAGCTGCACGAGTCCAGTTTGTACCATCATCAGCTGCACGAGTCCAGTTTGTACCATCATCAGCTGCACGAGTCCAGTTTGTACCATCATCAGCTGCACGAGTCCAGTTTGATCCATCATCAGCTGCACGAGTCCAGTTTGTACCATCATCAGCTGCACGAGTCCAGTTTGTACCATCATCAGCTGCACGAGTCCAGTTTGTACCATCATCAGCTGCACTAGTCCAGTTTGTACCATCATCAGCTGCACGAGTCCAGTTTGTACCATCATCAGCTGCACGAGTCCAGTTTGAACCATCATCAGCTGCACGAGTCCAGTTTGTACCATCATCAGCTGCACGAGTCCAGTTTGTACCATCATCAGCTGCACGAGTCCAGTTTGTACCATAATCAGCTGCACGAGTCCAGTTTGTACCATCATCAGCTGCACTAGTCCAGTTTGTACCATCATCAGCTGCACGAGTCCAGTTTGTACCATCATCAGCTGCACGAGTCCAGTTTGAACCATCATCAGCTGCACGAGTCCAGTTTGTATCATCATCAGCTGCACGAGTCCAGTTTGTACCATCATCAGCTGCACGAGTCCAGTTTGTATCATCATCAGCTGCACTAGTCCAGTTTGTACCATCATCAGCTGCACGAGTCCAGTTTGTACCATCATCAGCTGCACGAGTCCAGTTTGTACCATCATCAGCTGCACGAGTCCAGTTTGTACCATCATCAGCTGCACGAGTCCAGTTTGTACCATCATCAGCTGCACTAGTCCAGTTTGTACCATCATCAGCTGCACGAGTCCAGTTTGTACCATAATCAGCTGCACGAGTCCAGTTTGTACCATCATCAGCTGCACGAGTCCAGTTTGTACCATCATCAGCTGCACGAGTCCAGTTTGTACCATCATCAGCTGCACGAGTCCAGTTTGTACCATCATCAGCTGCACGAGTCCAGTTTGTATCATCATCAGCTGCACGAGTCCAGTTTGTACCATCATCAGCTGCACGAGTCCAGTTTGTACCATCATCAGCTGCACTAGTCCAGTTTGTACCATCATCAGCTGCACGAGTCCAGTTTGTATCATCAGCTGCACGAGTCCAGTTTGTACCATCATCAGGTGCACGAGTCCAGTTTGTACCATCATCAGCTGCACTAGTCCAGTTTGTACCATCATCAGCTGCACGAGTCCAGTTTGTACCATCATCAGCTGCACGAGTCCAGTTTGTACCATCATCAGCTGCACGAGTCCAGTTTGTACCATCATCAGCTGCACGAGTCCAGTTTGTATCATCATCAGCTGCACGAGTCCAGTTTGTACCATCATCAGCTGCACGAGTCCAGTTTGTACCATCATCAGCTGCACTAGTCCAGTTTGTACCATCATCAGCTGCACGAGTCCACTTTGTACCATCATCAGCTGCACGAGTCCAGTTTGTACCATCATCAGCTGCACGAGTCCAGTGTGTACCATCATCAGCTGCACGAGTCCAGTTTGTACCATCATCAGCTGCACTAGTAAAGTTTGTACCATCATGAGCTGCACGAGTCCAGTTTGTACCATCATCAGCTGCACGAGTCCAGTTTGTACCATCATCAGCTGCACGAGTCCAGTTTGTACCATCATCAGCTGCACGAGTCCAGTTTGTACCATAATCAGCTGCACGAGTCCAGTTTGTACCATCATCAGCTGCACGAGTCCAGTTTGTACCATCATCAGCTGCACGAGTCCAGTTTGTACCATCATCAGCTGCACGAGTCCAGTTTGTACCATCATCAGCTGCACGAGTCCAGTTTGTACCATCATCAGCTGCACGAGTCCAGTTTGTACCATCATCAGCTGCACGAGTCCAGTTTGTACCATCATCAGCTGCACGAGTCCAGTTTGTACAATCATCAGCTGCACGAGTCCAGTTTGTACCATCATCAGCTGCACGAGTCCAGTTTGTACCATCATCAGCTGCACGAGTCCAGTTTGTACCACCATCAGCTGCACGAGTCCAGTTTGTACCATCATCAGCTGCACGAGTCCAGTTTGTACCATCATCAGCTGCACGAGTCCAGTTTGTACCATCATCAGCTGCACGAGTCCAGTTTGAACCATCATCAGCTGCACGAGTCCAGTTCGTACCATCATCAGCTGCACGAGTCCAGTTTGTACCATCATCAGCTGCACGAGTCAGGTTTGTACCATCATCAGCTGCACGAGTCCAGTTTGTACCATCATCAGCTGCACGAGTCCAGTTTGTACCATCATCAGCTACACTAGTCCAGTTTGTACCATCATCAGCTGCACGAGTCCAGTTTGTACCATCATCAGCTGCACGAGTCAGGTTTCTACCATCATCATCTGCACGAGTCCAGTTTGTACCATCATCAGCTGCACGAGTCCAGTTTGTACCATCATCAGCTGCACGAGTCCAGTTTGTACCATCATCAGCTACACTAGTCCAGTTTGTACCATCATCAGCTGCACGAGTCCAGTTTGTACCATCATCAGCTGCACGAGTCCAGTTTGTACCATCATCAGCTGCAGGAGTCCAGTTTGTACCATCATCAGCTGCACGAGTCCAGTTTGTACAACCATCAGCTGCACGAATCCAGTTTGTACCATCATCAGCTGCACGAGTCCAGTTTGTACGATCATCAGCTGCACGAGTCCAGTTTGTACCATCATCAGCTGCACGAGTCCAGTTTGAACCATCATCAGCTGCACGAGTCCAGTTTGTACCATCATCAGCTGCACGAGTCCAGTTTGTACCATCATCAGCTGCACGAGTCCAGTTTGTACCATCATCAGCTGCACGAGTCCAGTTTGTACCATCATCAGCTGCACGAGTCCAGTTTGTACCATCAGCTGCACGAGTCCAGTTTGTATCATCAGCTGCACGAGTCCAGTTTGTACCATCATCAGCTGCACGAGTCCAGTTTGTACCATCATCAGCTGCACGAGTCCAGTTTGTATCATCATCAGCTGCACGAGTCCAGTTTGTACCATCATCAGCTGCACGAGTCCAGTTTGTACCATCATCAGCTGCACGAGTCCAGTTTGTACCATCATCAGCTGCACGAGTCCAGTTTGTACCATCATCAGCTGCACGAGTCCAGCTTGTACCATCATCAGCTGCACGAGTCCAGTTTGTATCATCATCAGCTGCACGAGTCCAGTTTGTGCCATCATCAGCTGCACGAGTCCAGTTTGTACCATCATCAGCTGCACGAGTCCAGTTTGTACCATCATCAGCTGCACGAGTCCAGTTTGTACCATCATCAGCTGCACGAGTCCAGTTTGTACCATCATCAGCTGCACGAGTCCAGTTTGTACCATCATCAGCTGCACGAGTCCAGTTTGAACCATCATCAGCTGCACGAGTCCAGTTTGTACCATCATCAGCTGCACGAGTCCAGTTTGTACCATCATCAGCTGCACGAGTCCAGTTTGTACCATCATCAGCTGCACGAGTCCAGTTTGTACCATCATCAGCTGCACGAGTCCAGTTTGTACCATCAGCTGCACGAGTCCAGTTTGTATCATCATCAGCTGCACGAGTCCAGTTTGTACCATCATCAGCTGCACGAGTCCAGTTTGTACCATCATCAGCTGCACGAGTCCAGTTTGTATCATCATCAGCTGCACGAGTCCAGTTTGTACCATCATCAGCTGCACGAGTCCAGTTTGTACCATCATCAGCTGCACGAGTCCAGTTTGTACCATCATCAGCTGCACGAGTCCAGTTTGTACCATCATCAGCTGCACGAGTCCAGCTTGTACCATCATCAGCTGCACGAGTCCAGTTTGTATCATCATCAGCTGCACGAGTCCAGTTTGTGCCATCATCAGCTGCACGAGTCCAGTTTGTACCATCATCAGCTGCACGAGTCCAGTTTGTACCATCATCAGCTGCACGAGTCCAGTTTGTCCCATCATCAGCTGCACGAGTCCACTTTGTACCATCATCAGCTGCATGAGTCCAGTTTGTATCATCATCAGCTGCACGAGTCCAGTTTGTATCATCATCAGCTGCACGAGTCCAGTTTGTACCATCATCAGCTGCACGAGTCCAGTTTGTACCATCATCAGCTGCACGAGTCCAGTTTGTACAATCATCACCTGCACGAGTCCAGTTTGTACCATCATCAGCTGCACGAGTCCAGTTTGTACCATCATCAGCTGCACGAGTCCAGTTTGTACCACCATCAGCTGCACGAGTCCAGTTTGTACCATCATCAGCTGCACGAGTCCAGTTTGTACCATCATCAGCTGCACGAGTCCAGTTTGTACCATCATCAGCTGCACGAGTCCAGTTTGATCCATCATCAGCTGCACGAGTCCAGTTTGTACCATCATCAGCTGCACGAGTCCAGTTTGTACCATCATCAGCTGCACGAGTCCAGTTTGTACCATCATCAGCTGCACTAGTCCAGTTTGTACCATCATCAGCTGCACGAGTCCAGTTTGTACCATCATCAGCTGCACGAGTCCAGTTTGAACCATCATCAGCTGCACGAGTCCAGTTTGTACCATCATCAGCTGCACGAGTCCAGTTTGTACCATCATCAGCTGCACGAGTCCAGTTTGTACCATCATCAGCTGCACGAGTCCAGTTTGTACCATCATCAGCTGCACTAGTCCAGTTTGTACCATCATCAGCTGCACGAGTCCAGTTTGTACCATCATCAGCTGCACGAGTCCAGTTTGTACCATCATCAGCTGCACGAGTCCAGTTTGTATCATCATCAGCTGCACGAGTCCAGTTTGTACCATCATCAGCTGCACGAGTCCAGTTTGTACCATCATCAGCTGCACGAGTCCAGTTTGTACCACCATCAGCTGCACGAGTCCAGTTTGTACCATCATCAGCTGCACGAGTCCAGTTTGTACCATCATCAGCTGCACGAGTCCAGTTTGTACCATCATCAGCTGCACGAGTCCAGTTTGATCCATCATCAGCTGCACGAGTCCAGTTTGTACCATCATCAGCTGCACGAGTCCAGTTTGTACCATCATCAGCTGCACGAGTCCAGTTTGTACCATCATCAGCTGCACTAGTCCAGTTTGTACCATCATCAGCTGCACGAGTCCAGTTTGTACCATCATCAGCTGCACGAGTCCAGTTTGAACCATCATCAGCTGCACGAGTCCAGTTTGTACCATCATCAGCTGCACGAGTCCAGTTTGTACCATCATCAGCTGCACGAGTCCAGTTTGTACCATCATCAGCTGCACGAGTCCAGTTTGTACCATCATCAGCTGCACTAGTCCAGTTTGTACCATCATCAGCTGCACGAGTCCAGTTTGTACCATCATCAGCTGCACGAGTCCAGTTTGTACCATCATCAGCTGCACGAGTCCAGTTTGTATCATCATCAGCTGCACGAGTCCAGTTTGTACCATCATCAGCTGCACGAGTCCAGTTTGTATCATCATCAGCTGCACTGCACGAGTCCAGTTTGTACCATCATCAGCTGCACGAGTCCAGTTTGTACCATCATCAGCTGCACGAGTCCAGTTTGTACCATCATCAGCTGCACGAGTCCAGTTTGTACCATCATCAGCTGCACTAGTCCAGTTTGTACCATCATCAGCTGCACGAGTCCAGTTTGTACCATCATCAGCTGCACGAGTCCAGTTTGTACCATCATCAGCTGCACGAGTCCAGTTTGTACCATCATCAGCTGCACGAGTCCAGTTTGTACCATCATCAGCTGCACGAGTCCAGTTTGTACCATCATCAGCTGCACGAGTCCAGTTTGTACCATCATCAGCTGCACGAGTCCAGTTTGTACCATCATCAGCTGCACGAGTCCAGTTTGTACCATCATCAGCTGCACGAGTCCAGTTTGTATCATCATCAGCTGCACGAGTCCAGTTTGTACCATCATCAGCTGCACGAGTCCAGTTTGTACCATCATCAGCTGCACGAGTCCAGTTTGTACCATCATCAGCTGCACGAGTCCAGTTTGTACCATCATCAGCTGCACGAGTCCAGTTTGTACCATCATCAGCTGCACGAGTCCAGTTTGTACCATCATCAGCTGCACGAGTCCAGTTTGTACCATCATCAGCTGCACGAGTCCAGTTTGTACCATCATCAGCTGCACGAGTCCAGTTTGTACCATCATCAGCTGCACGAGTCCAGTTTGTACCATCATCAGCTGCACGAGTCCAGTTTGTACCATCATCAGCTGCACGAGTCCAGTTTGTACCATCAAGGCATTCAGGCTTAATTTGGAACTGGAGCACAGAGTCCAGTTTGTATCATCATCAGCTCACCACATCGAGTCCAGTTTGTACCATCATCAGCTGCACGAGTCCAGTTTGTACCATCATCAGCTGCACGAGTCCAGTTTGTACCATCATCAGCTGCACGAGTCCAGTTTGTACCATCATCAGCTGCACGAGTCCAGTTTGTACCATCATCAGCTGCACTAGTCCAGTTTGTACCATCATCAGCTGCACGAGTCCAGTTTGTACCATCATCAGCTGCACGAGTCCAGTTTGTACCATCATCAGCTGCACGAGTCCAGTTTGTACCATCATCAGCTGCACGAGTCCAGTTTGTACCATCATCAGCTGCACGAGTCCAGTTTGTACCATCATCAGCTGCACGAGTCCAGTTTGTACCAATCAGCTGCACGAGTCCAGTTTGTACCATCATCAGCTGCACGAGTCCAGTTTGTACCATCATCAGCTGCACGAGTCCAGTTTGTACCATCATCAGCTGCACGAGTCCAGTTTGTACCATCATCAGCTGCACCAGTCCAGTTTGTACCATCATCAGCTGCACGAGTCCAGTTTGTACCATCATCAGCTGCACGAGTCCAGTTTGTACCATCATCAGCTGCACGAGTCCAGTTGCCACAAACTTCACCTCTGCCACAGGCATAAATTTTTCAC
>NW_027196253.1:65000-100252 GCF_038502225.1 Cherax quadricarinatus
GACCCTGTACACAGTGTACGTTAGGCCCATATTGGAGTATGCGGCACCAGTTTGGAACCCACACCTAGCCAAGCACGTAAAGAAACTAGAGAAAGTGCAAAGGTTTGCAACAAGACTAGTCCCAGAGCTAAGAGGTATGTCCTACGAGGAGAGGTTAAGGGAAATCAACCTGACGACACTGGAGGACAGGAGAGATAGGGGGGACATGATAACGACATACAAAATACTGAGAGGAATTGACAAGGTGGACAAAGACAGGATGTTCCAGAGATTGGACACAGTAACAAGGGGACACAGTTGGAAGCTGAAGACACAGATGAATCACAGGTATGTTAGGAAGTATTTCTTCAGCCACAGAGTAGTCAGCAAGTGGAATAGTTTGGGAAGTGATGTAGTGGAGGCAGGATCCATACATAGCTTTAAGCAGAGGTATGATAAAGCTCACGGCTCAGGGAGAGTGACCTAGTAGCGATCAGTGAAGAGGCGGGGCCAGGAGCTCGGACTCGACCCCCGCAACCTCAACTAGGTGAGTACCAACCTCAACTAGGTGAGTACACACACAGAGTATCGTTATTATTGAACGTGTTGACTCTTAATATTGAACATAAATGTTGTTATTCTACGCCTTCATTCACCATATTGAACAACAACAGTGTTCTTGCTTGCTTTCGCTCACCATAATGAACACTGTTGTTGTTCACTCGCTATTGTTCAATCATCCAAGTGAACATTATCGTTGGTTATTCTTCACTGTTCTCTCATCCTAGTGAACATCGTTGTTCACTCACCATTGTTCACTCATCCTAGTGAACATTATCGCTGTTCACTCACCATTGTTTACTCATCCCAGTGAACATTATCGTTGATTACTCACCATTGTTCACTCATCCTAGTGAACATTATCGCTGATCACTTACTATTGTTCACTCATCATAATGAACATTATCGTTGATCACTTACTATTGTTCACTCATCCTTGTGAACATTATCACTGTTCACTCACCATTGTTCACTCATCATAGTGAACATTATCGTTGATCACTTACTATTGTTCACTCATCCTTGTGAACATTATCACTGTTCACTCACAATTGTTCGCTCATCCTAGTGAACATTGTCGTTGATCACTTACCATTGTTCACTCATCCTAGTGAACATTGTCGTTCTTCTCTTTCCATTGTGAATATTAACATCGGTCGCTCACTATATTGAACAATTTTGTTACTCACACGAGTAAACATTAATGTGAGTGAACATAAATGTTATTATCAATGTTCATAGTGAACATCACTGTTGTTTACTCGCTATACTGAAAAATGTTATTCACTAACAGACTGAACACAAGTGTTGTTTACTTAACATAGTGAACACTAGTGTTGTTCGCTCACCAGAGTGAACACCAGTATTGTTCACTTATCATAGTGGACAAAAGTGTTGTTTACTTATCATAGTGAACATCAATGTTGTTTATAAACCAGAGTGAACACTCGTGCTGCTTACTCACCAGAGTGAACACTAGTATTGTTCTCTCACCAGAGTGAACACTAGTATTGTTCTCTCACCAGAGTGAACACTAGTATTGTTCTCTCACCAGAGTGAACACTAGTATTGTTCTCTCACCAGAGTGAACACTAGTATTGTTCTCTCACCAGAGTGAACACTAGTATTGTTCTCTCACCAGAGTGAACACTAGTATTGTTCGCTCACCAGAGTGAACACTAGTGTTGTTCTCTCACCAGAGTGAACACTAGTGTTGTTCACTCACCAGAGTGAACAATAGTATTCGCTCACCAGAGTGAACACTAGTATTGCTCTCTCACCAGAGTGAACACTAGTATTATTCTCTCACCAGAGTGAACACTAGTATTATTCTCTCACCAGAGTGAACACTAGTATTGTTCCCTCACCCTAGTGAACACTAGTATTGTTCACTCACAAGAGTGAACTCTAGTATTGTTCTCTCACCAGAGTGAACACTAGTATTCGCTCACCAGAGTGAACACTAGTATTGTTCTCTCACCAGAGTGAACACTAGTATTCACTCACCAGAGTGAACACTAGTATTGTTCTCTCACCAGAGTGAACACTAGTATTGTTCGCTCACCAGAGTGAACACTAGTATTGTTCTCTCACCAGAGTGAACACTAGTATTGCTCGCTCACCAGAGTGAACACTAGTATTGTTCGCTCACCAGAGTGAACACTAGTATTGTTCGCTCACCAGAGTGAACACTAGTATTGTTCGCTCACCAGAGTGAACACTAGTGTTGTTTACTCATAGCGAGCACTAGTGCTCTTTACTCACCAGGGTAAACAGTGTTGTTTGCTCACCATAGTGAACACCAGTCTTGTTCACTCATCATAGCGAATACCTGGGTTGTTTACTCACTATAGTGAACACCTGGGTTCTTTACTCACCATAGTGAACACCAGTGTTGTTTACTCACCATAGTGAACACCAGTGTTGTTTACTCACCAAAGTGAACACCTGGGTTGTTTACGCACCATAGTGAACACGAGTGTTGTTTACTCACCATAGTGAACACGAGTGTTGTTTACTCACCATAGTGAACACCTGGGTTGTTTATTCACTACAGTGAACACGAGTGTTTTTTACTCACCATAGTGAACACGAGTGTTGTTTACTCACCACAGTGAAGACCAGTGTTGTTTACTCACCATAGTGAACACCAGTGTTGTTTACTCACCACAGTGAGCACCTGGGTTGTTTACGCACCATAGTGAACACGGTTCAGGGAGAGTGACCTAGTAGCAATCAGTGAAGAGGCGGGGCCAGGAGCTAGGGCTTGACCCCTGCAACCTCAACTAAGTGAGTACAACTAGGTGAGTACATCCATACACACACACACACACACAAACACACACACACACACAGTATTGATGCCTCATTCCCACTACTTTTGTTGTGCAAGAATGGTATACAATACCGACAAGATGAAATTAAGACACATGTGCAACATCTGGATATCTTTATTGTAGACGTTTCGCCATCCAGTGGCTTTATCAATACAAATTCCAGGACATAACTTGAAGACAGTAGGACTATATACAAAAGATGAGGTAATCAGTCCCTCAGCCTTGGAGTAGGTGCGAAGAGCACCGTAGTCGTGGAGATTCTGAAGCAGAAGCAAGGAGCCTGGCGCTTATATAGTAACGTTAGGTGTAGCAGACGAGGGCATAACCACTGGTAGGCGGAATTCCCCAGTAGAAGTAGGTCCTTCCCAAACAGATGGGTTAGTTGTAGTAGTAGTTGTCGTAGTCGTGAAAGTTATGTACCTGTCCTCAGAATCAGGATTCCATGATGTTGCAACTAAAGATGCCAAGCCACTGATGACACTCTCAGGGTCACTTGCTCTCTCTAGGCTGGAATATTGCTGTGTGGTAACTGCCCACTTCAAGGCAGGTGAAGCTGCAGAACTGAAAAAAAATATGTATACAGACATCCTTTACCGCTCGTATAAACTCAGTCAAGCACATAGATTACTGGGAGCCACTGAAATCCCTTGAACTGTACTCCTTAAAATGTAGACGAGAAAGATACATGATAATCTACACCTGGAAGATTCTGGAGTGATTGGTCCTAAATCACTCCTATTTCCCTTCCTCCTTCCATAAATCTCTTTCCCTGCATACATTCCATTTCTTCTCCCTCTCTTCATCCATTCTTCCATCCCTTCATTTATTCCTTCCTAGCTTCCTTCCTTCAACTTTTTACCCCTCCCTCTTCCCTATCAGTTCATACCAAACCCTCTCTTTCTATCTTCTACTCGATCTCCTCCTTCCTCCGTCCCTCCTTCACTCAATTCCTTCTCTCCCTTCCATTCTCTCATCCTTCCTCCCATCCTCCGCCTTTCTCACTGTCTCACTCCCTCGTGACGCGATATTAGCCGCTTTGGTAATTTAGGTTAACACACAAACATTGCCTTCCCCTCTCCCCCGAGGAACTTGTGTGTTTAGGTGTGTCAGAGAAATCGTGTGTAATCGCTAAATGTTGTTCGTGGAGGTCAAGTCACAGCTCCTGGCTCCGCCTTCAGTTGATCACGTTATTGGTTCCTGGCCTCTTGGGCTCTACCATACCTACTTTCGAAACTGTGTTTAAAAATGACCACATCAAGCTCTGTCGATACTTATAACACTACAACGACTAAATAACTGTTTTTCACTGCTTCTGCGACTTTCCTGTGTGATTCTGTAATAGTCTTATAAATAGTCTATAATCTTCAGACTATCTTGTACACCATAGATATTTCTCTCCAGTGAGGATACTGTAACAGGATATTGTAGCAAGAATGTAGTTAATATCCCAAGTAGCGTGTCAGTTATTTGTGTTTTAATGTATCTATGCGGAGAGGTTCACTAAATGTGAAGTTATGGAGAAGATTATCAGGATAACAGTGGTGGAGCACCTAGAGAGAAGTGAGTTCACACAGGACAACCAGCACGGCTTCAGGGAGGGAAAAATCCTGTGTCACCTACTAGAGTTCTACGACAAGGCATTTTGTTGGACTGTAAGAAAGCTTTTGACACAGTCAAAAAACAACGCAGTGATACTACGTGAGGTGTTGGAATGGGTGCATGTGAGGAGTGGGGCCCCACATGGATCAGTCCTAGGGTTAATGCTGTTTCTTGTACATGTGAATGATATAGCAGAAGGGATAGTCAGAGGTGTCTCTGTTAGCAGACGAAATCAAACTAATAAGGGGAATACAAGCGGACAAGGGTCAGGAAAACTACAAATGGATTGAGACAGGCACTTTCCGGAAACATTCCATACATCTCATTCTCTGTCTGTCCCTCTGGCTTTCTTCCCCACTGCACTTCATAGAGGAATTGGCTTCTCACCTCCAAGTTCTGCTTCACTTTACACTGTTAATTTCACAGGGTATTCGAAAATCAGAACCATGTAATCACTAGCACCGAAGGGCCTTTCAAATGTTATATCCCGTGTGTGAGTGGCGCGCGCGAGCGTGTGCATGTGTGTGTATGTGTACTCGCCTATATGTACTCACCTATATGTGGTTGCAGGGGTCGAGTCATGGCTCCTGGCCCTGCCTCTTCACTGGTCGATACTAATTCACTCTCTCTCCCTGCTCCATGATATTTGTCATACCTCTTCTTAAAGCTATTTATGGAACTTGCTTCCACTGTATCACTCTCCAGGTTATTTCAGTTCCTGACAACTCTAAGACTAAAGAAATACTTCCTAACATCCCTATGACTCATCTGGGTTTTCAGCTTCCAATTGTGTCCCCTTGTTTCTGTATCCCATCCGTGAAACATTCGGTCCTTGTCCACCTTGTCAATACCTCTTAGTATTTTATACGTTGTTATCATGTCCCCTCTATCCCTCCTATCCTCTAGTGTCATCAGGCTGAGTTCCCTTAACTTCTCCTCATAAGACATACCCCTCAGTTCCGGGACTAATCGTGTTGCAAATTTTTGCAACACGATTAGCACCGTGCCTAGGACTGAACCTTGTGGAACCCCACTCGACACATTCGTCCACTCCGACACTTCAGCACGTACCAACACACGTTGTTTCCTTCCTGTCAGGTATTCCCTGATCCATTGCAGTACTTTCCCCGTTATTCCTGCCAGCTCCTCTAATTTTTGCACCAGTCTCTTGTGTGGTACTGTGTCAAAAGCTTTCTTGCAGTCTAAAAAGATGCAATCTACCCATCCCTCTCTCTCCTGTCTTACTTCTGTTACCTTATCGTAGAACTCAAGTAGATTTGTGACACAGGATTTTACATCTCTGAAGCCGTGCTGACTGTCATGTATGAGCCCAATCTTTTCAATGTGTTCCACCACTTTTCTCCTGATAATATTTTCCATGACTTTACACACTATACAAGTCAGTGACACTGGTCTGTAGTTTAATGCTGCCTGTCTGCCCCCTTTCATGAAAATTGGAACTACATGTGCTGTCTTCCACGCCTCAGGCAACTGCTCTTTCTCGATAGATTTACTGAAGATTGCCGCTAGCGGCACACACAGTTCCTCTGCTCCCTCTCTCAGTATCCATGGAGATATGTTATCTGGGCCCACCGCCTTTTAGGTTCTAGTTTGTCTAGTCGTTTCTTCACCTCTACATTGGTTATGTGTATTGTGTCCAGCACCTGCTAGTGCGCCCTACCTCCACAGTTTGCTGGAAGCATTCCTGAGTCTATTGTGAATACTTCTCTAAATCTTTTGTTTAGTTCATCACATACTTCTTGGTCACTCTTCGTGAGCTCCCCTCCTTCTTTCCTCGACCTGATTACCTGGTCCTTCACTGTTGTTTTTCTCCTAATGTGGCTGTACAACAACTTTGGCTCAGATTTGGCTTTTGATGCTATGTCGTTCTCGTATTGCCTCTGGGCCTCTCTCCTTATCCCTGCATAGTCGTTTCTGGTTCTTCTGCTCAGCTCTTTGTTTTCTTGAGTCCTTTGCCTTCTATACCTTTTCCATGCTCTAGCACACTTGGCTTTGGCCTCTTTACACCTCCAGTTAAACCATGGGCTCACTCTGGTCTTACCATTTTTTCGGCTGCCCTTTGGTATGAACCTTTCCTCTGCCTCCCTGCACTTAGTGGTCACTATTTCCATCATTTCATTTACTGTCTTTCCATCTAGTTCTCTTTCCACTGCACATGCAGGAAACTTCTCATTCCTATGTAGTCCCCTATTTTGAAGTTCGGTTTCTCTCTTTGTTCTTGTGCTGCTGCATTCTCCTCTGTTAACTCTACAAGATATTCATAATTCAGGACATCATGATCACTAGCGCCAAGGGGTATTTCGTGGGTGATATCCCCTATGTCTGAACTATTCAAGGTGAATATGAGATCCAGTCTTGCTGCAACATCCTCTCCTCTCTCTCTCTGGCTGTATCCCTAACATGTTGGCACATGAAGTTCTCCAATACAGTCTCCAACATCTTCGCACTCCATGTTTCTGGTTTCCCATGTGGCTCTAGGTTTTCCCAGTCAATCTCTTTATGATTGAAATCCCTCATCATAAGCAATTTTGTCCTACCCATATGAGCCCTCCTGGCCACTTCGGCTAGTGTATCCACTATTGCCCTATTGCGCACATCTTACTCTTCTCTTGTTCTCCTGCTGTTAAGTGGTGGATTATACATTTCTGCTATCATCACCTTTGGACCCCCAGTCTGAAGTGTTCCTACAATGAAGTCGTCTGTTTCCTTTCTTTCGATTCATCCCATCTCCTGAAAACTCCACTGTTTTTTTTTATGAGCAATGCTACTCCTCCCCCTCCTCTGTTCTCTCTGTTTTTCCTCATAATCTGACATCCAGGTGGAAAAATTGCATCTGTTATCATCCCTGTAAGTTTTGTCTCTGTTAGTGCTATGATGTCAGGTGATGCATCAATGATGCATTCTTGCCACTCTTCAATCTTATTTGTTATTCCATCTGCATTGGTGTACCATACCTTTAGCTTCCTTTCCATTACTGTATTTTGGGAGATGGAAGAGGAAGGTGCAGGCTGGGAGGGTGGGAGGCAGGGCACAATATTATTGGAGACTGCTGTGGTTGTGGAATTAGTGCTTAAGGGGTTGGTGGCTATGAAGTGAGGGTCGTTTCTGTTTACTGTGTTTGGTTGATATGTGGTGACAGGGGTTGAGAGGTTTCTGTAAGCATTTGTGTTTGATGTTTCCCCAAAGGCTGAGCTTTCTTGTCTGTCGTTGCCTGTCCTGTCTCTCTTTACTTCCACTGATTTTTTCTTGCTCTCATTTCAGTTGTTCCCTTTCCTTTCGTGTTCTGTCTCGATTGAGGAACACTTTTTGATAATCTGGAGAGTCCTTTAACAGTGGTTTCTGTGGTAGTATCCTGTTCTGTACCACATCTGTCTTGAATGTCAATCTGATTGGTCGATTTTTTTCCCTCGAAACCCCCCCCCCAAGTCTGTGAAAATTTTCTACCTGAGACTTGTCCCTCTCTCCTGTTATTGCAATGATGTTCTTAATCTCTATTTTCTCCAAATGCTTTCTTTAATCATAGTTATGCATTTCAGCCTCCTGAAGCCCATGAATAATTATTGACCTCCCCCTCTCCTCTTCCCATTTCTTTTCCCTCTGTATCTCTGGATCTGATTTAAGCATCTCCTTTGCTGTTTTCCTAATCATCTCCCAGACACCATGATGGCCTGATATTACTGCTGCAAAAGACTTCTTAGCTCCATCCCCTCCTTCAGTCCCCTCACTGAATGCTGATGTTCCCATTTCAGTCATCTTGCTCCTTTCGGACCTCATCTTCAGATCCTGCTGCAGCACATCCATTTCTTCCTCCAATCTCTGTATCTTTGCCTCAGCTATTACAGCTCGTGATTCCCACTTCATGCTCTCTACAGATATTTGCTCTAACATGTTATTGCAAAGCTCGTTTAACCTTTTCTCCCATGTAAGTAAGTAAGTAAGTAAGTTTATTCAGGTATACACAAATACAGTTACATAGAATTATCATACATAGCAGCATATGTGTAGAGAACCTAGGATAACCCAAAAAAGTCAGACAGAGTGACTTATTTCCATTGGGGTCCTTTTACCTTATTATTATAATATAAAGGTTATAATATTTTCTTATTATTCTACAATGAAGATAACATCTTATTATCATACTAAAAAGACTATCATTACTACTACCAAGGTCATTAAGACTATCTACAATACGAGGGTCATTACTAGGAATAAGGTAAAATTTACACGTATGTTAGCTAAAAAATAGAAAATCATTCCCCTCCCTTTCTGTAGCTACATTCATCAGACACCTTTTGGCACTCTTCTTGAACTGGTTCATGCTATGACTGGCTTTGACATGTGCGGGTAGTCTGTTCCATTCCTTTATTGTTGTACAATAAAAGGTGTTTGAAGCCTGGCCACTGACTGTGGGTACTACAAAGTTGTGCTCTCTCCCCCTAGTACTATGATTGCTTTGGTTCCCAACCTTGACAAAATTGACAGCAAGATATTCTGGACATTGTTTGTGAGCAATTTTATAAACATGATTTAGCTTCAGTTGTTTTACTCTGTCTTCAACATTCAGCATATCCAACTGCTGTAATTCATCCTGGCCTACATGTTCTCTTGGTCCCAGCCCCAGGATGAATCTTACGATTTTGTTCTGGGTGATTTGCAGTCTATCTTTCAGTTTTTTTGTCAAGGCAGAGTACCAAGAAGAGCAAGCGTAATCCATATGGCATTGTATAAGGGCTAGACATAGGGTCCTGCGAGCCTCAGTAGGTAGACACTGTGCTTGTCTATACAGGAACTTCAGTCTGGCATTCGCTTTCTTTACTACACTGTTCCCTATCAATTCTCCTGACATGCATGGGTCAAAGGGGATTCCCAAATATTTTACTGATGAAACCAAAGTGATGGGCTCCCCATTACATTGAACATTAAAATTATTTACCCTTCTCAGTTTATGTTTCGTGCCAAAGAGAATGGCTTCAGTTTTCCCTAGGTGTAATGATAGTTTGTTGTCTACTAACCATTTGCTGCAGGACTCCAGTTCCAGTGTTAAAACATTAGCAATATCTTGTGGGTCTTTACCTGACACTAACAGAGCACTGTCATCTGCATACAGTAGGAGTTTGCACTTGACACTGATAGGCATATCATTGACATAACATAAGAATAATAAGGGACCCAGAATACTACCTTGGGGAACTCCACATGTTATCGGCAGGGGTTCTGATTCTGTTTTGTTGATTTTGACTATTTGTCTCCTGTTGCTAAGGTAGGACTTAAACCAGTCTACAGAACCTATACCGATAGCTTGAAGTTTATTACATAATATATTGTGGTTGACAGTATCGAAGGCCTTTTGCAGGTCTAAGGTTACCATACCTATGAGGTTCCCCTTTGACATTTCAGTTCTCAGGTAATCCATCAGATTAATAAGGGAGGTGTCGGTTGAGTAGGATCTTCTAAAGCCCGATTGATAGCTATGGAGAATGTTGTTGTCATTAAGGTACTTAACTACTTGAGAATACACCGCCCTCTCTAGAATTTTAGATATTATACTGAGTATACTAACAGGCCTATAGTTGCTTACATCAGACCTACTATTTTTCTTGAAGATAGGAGTAACTCTGGCCTCCTTGAACCCCTCCGGTACGGTATTAGTGGTGATTGATAGATTTATTATGTGAGCAATAGGGATTGACAGTTCAGAAGCACCATCTTTTAGGAACTTAGACGGGATGTTATCAGGGCCTGTGCTCTTAGTTGGGTTTAACCTGCTTAGTTCTTTTTGAATAAAGTCATGAGATACACTTACTAGTTGACAACTGTTTGGGGTTACCCCTTTATTGGTATAGTATGTTTGAAACTTATCAGAGTCTGTGTTAAAGGTATTTGATGCAGCTGGTAGTTTACTTACTAGTGTTGATGCAACAGATGTGTAGTATGAATTAAAGCAATTTGCCACCTTAGATGTTTCGTGGCATACCTCATTATCGATAGTGAGTACTATGTTAGACCTATCTACTGGCTTATGGCTATACCCCAACTGTTTTAGTTGTTGCCAGAGCTTTCTGGGGTTATGCTTATACTCTTCAATTTTTGAGCAGTAGTGCTTTGCCTTTGCTCCTTTTATAAGTCTCTGTACTCTGTTCCTCACCCTTTGGAATTCATTTAGTGCTGCAATATCCTGTCTGTTTGCTTTAAATCTTTTTAGCAGCTGGTCTCTGAATTTCATATTATCTAATATCTCAGTATTCATCCAGGGTTCAGTTCTTCGTTTAATCCTAACCTCTTTAACTGGTGCAATATTATCAAGGATGGTAGTGAACATTGTTTTGAATTTTTCCCAGGCATCGTTTACGTCCGTGCAACTTGTTATCTCTGTCCAGTCACAATTGTGTAGCCTATTTACCAGTGTTTCTTTACTGTAGTTTCTAGTTGACCTCATTTTTATTGTCCTGTGTAGGCCTATCCTATCCCTAGTGATTTTCCTGGTGCAGTAAATGATGAAATGATCACTAAGACCTGTGGTAATGACGCCTGACTGACTAATGTTCTCAGAGCGGTTACAAAGTATGTGGTCAATTAGGGTGGCTGAGAACTGTGTGATCCGGGTTGGAGTATTAATTAGTTGAGTGTAACTATTTAATCCTAGAATTTGCTTATACCTTTTGCATAGCCCGTTATTTTGCTGCTGAAAACAGATATTGAAGTCGCCCAGTATTATTGTCTCGCAATTGTTTTCAACTCCGGACAAGACTCTGGAAAAGTCTTCTAAGAACTGGTCCTGGGTAGGAGGGCGGTAACTAGTTCCTACTAAGATGGGTTTGGTCTTAGGAAGCAGCACTTCAAACCATAGAATCTCCAGTTTATTGTTATTTAAATCAGGTCTTGGGTTGTAAGCTAAGTCATTTCTAATGTAGGCACATACTCCACCACCCTTTCTGTTCCTATCTAAGCGTTTTATATTGTAACCATCTATTTTGACCTCGTCGTCAGTCACCGTATCATCCAACCAAGATTCAGAGATGGTTATAACTGCCGCCCTAATTTTGTTAGCTAGAATCCTAATCTCTGCCAATTTAGGAAGAAGTGATCTTGCATTGACATGAATAAAGTGAAGGCCTGTTTTCATAAAACAATCATAATCATCAATATATGGCAATGGGTCATTTGTATTAAAATTAGGTAAATCAATGTCATCACTGCTAAAGGGTAACTGTGCCAAAGTGCATTTGTTACACACAAAATGAATTCTGGCACCGTTGCTATAATTGTACATACATCCATCATGCACCCACCCCTTACACATTTTACATAAGGTGCCTTTTCTGTTTTTCATGCGTACTTTAGTACAGTGTATGCACCTGTTTGGTAGTGTTTGAGATAATAATGGCTGTATTGTCTCACATTGACCTATGTATGCATTACATATGGAGTTAAGGTTATCATTCCTAGCTACTAGACCGTCATTATCGCCGTCATTTATCTGTCTGTTTTGCCTCTGCACAATAGTTTGAGGTCCTGGATTAATTTGGATATCACCACTTAAGAGCGCTACAATAAGAGCTGTGTGCCACTGTTTTTGTTTGGGTATGCGGTGTTGCCATACCTTGCGGCGATAGTGACATTTACTTTTCTGGTAGGATGGCAACTGTTGGGCTTTTACTGTCCAGGGTGCTGTTACTCCATTCACCTTTTCCAGCCCCCATGACTGATTTCTTTCTTCATGGAATTGAAGAAGAAAGATAAATATAATTATGGCAGCCTGTACCCCCCTAATGCCTGCCATTTTCACTCTTCGCTCTTTTACTCATATACAATAATATTTATTTCTCTTTTCCAGTCCCTAGTACACTTAGTATCTGCTTTAGCAATCACCACTGAATTACTAGTAAAATTTCCTCTTCAAAACCCTCTTCACTGCTCACTTTTCCCTTAACTTCACAAAACCCTTACAGTTAACCCCTTATTACACACTCCCCTTCCCATCTCACTTCACAGTCTGGCTTCCCCAATTAACTTCTAACTCCTTTCCATTCTGGTAGATCAGAAAGGTTTAATCCATGGTTTTATCCTTCCAAATCCCCCTCAATTCCTTTTATCGGGGGTTGTGTCGTGTTGTTGTCTCCTGACCTGTTCTGCTGACTCAGCCATTTTTAAAACACTGAGGGGAGTAACGCCACCTACAACCTGATTTTCCTTGAGTTTATAGATATATTTGGCGTTTTCTGCTATGATTCTCTCACTGTACACTGGTCAGCTGAATATAGGTCAGCTACTAAAACATTAACCTTGACTGTTTAACTATTCACTTCTTTCTCACGACTGGCACTGAGGGATATCCGACCTATAACCTTGGAGTTTTGTACTGTTGATTTGACGATGTCTCCTGTGTTTCCCTCTCGTTAGCACTGGTACAGGTGATATGATGGTGGTACAGATATGATGCTACTGTCAACAGATGAACGTCAGTAAAGATGAGAATTTCACTTCGCTAGTTGTACGTCTGGCTGTAGCGGCTGTTTGGATGCGGGTCAGCCATGTTTAAATGCTCAATTCTTGCCCTCGTTTGGCACTGAAGAAAAAAGTCCTACAGGCCTGTCATTTCCTTGGAGATTTAGTTGATCAGGTTTTCTGCCATGTTGTCCTCCCGTTAAACACTGGTGCAGTTGATATGGAGGTCAGTTATTTCATTGTAGTGGAAAACGTCTCATGTCTGGCTCACGTCTGGCAGCAGGTCTGGTACTTGAATGCCGGTCCCTCTTTTGTCATATTTAGTTCATTTCGTTGTCGTCACCGTCAGTTTTTATGTCACTATAGGTTCCTTGCATGTTGTTGCAGCAGTACTTGCCAATTTGGCCATCACTGGAGTTCGGATAGGCCCAGGGGACGGCAAGATATAGGAGCAGCCTTGTTGCTGCTTGCTGCGGCTGCGGCTGCCATCATGTGTATGTGTGTGTGCGCACGCGCTTTTGTCTTAGTCTAAAAAAAAGGGGGGGGTTCATACATCACACTAGGCTACGCTACTCTTTTGAAGATTATGGAATTATTTCACAATCAATTCCTTATTAATATACACTAATATATACTACTATAATATTTACTGTGGACACTTGTGTTTGTGTGTGTGTTTACTAGCTTGTCGTTGTTTGAAAAAGAGGGGGGGGGGGTCACGTTAACACACTATTGTTATTGTTGTTCGTTCACCGGTACTCTCCCGGCCCGGATCTTTGTTGTTCTTGGTTCACTGGTACTCTCCCGGCCCGGATCTTTGTTGTTCTTGGTTCACTGGTACTCTCCCGGCCCGGATCTTTGTTGTTCTTGGTTCACTGGTACTCTCCCGGCCCGGATCTTTGTTGTTCTTGGTTCACTGGTACTCTCCCGGCCCGGATCTTTGTTGTTCTTGGTTCACCGGTACTCTCCCGGCCCGGATCTTTGTTGTTCTTGGTTCACCGGTACTCTCCCGGCCCGGATCTTTGCACACTATTATTATTATTATTAAAGATTCGCGGGTATTCTCCCGGCCCGGGCCTTATCCAAGTGGTGGCCCGGCCTTGGGAGTGTCTGAGACCTAAGTCTCCCATGGGAGGAGGCACAAGCACCTCCCCATCTTTGGGACCAACTGTCCCCAGGCCTAGCCACAAGCTAGGCCTCTCTGGTCTGCCATCCCAGCCCCAAGGGGGCTAATGGGAATGACAGTCTTATGAGCTAAAGGCTTGGGCTCAGGCACCTACCCTACCCTAGAAGGGTTAGGCATGGTGTCGATTTTTTGCACACTATTATTATTATTATTAAAGATTCGCGGGTATTCTCCCGGCCCGGGCCTTTTCCAAGTGGTGGCCCGGCCTTGGCTCCCTCTTTAAGGACTGTCTGAGACCTAAGTCTCCCATGGGAGGAGGCACAAGTACCTCCTCATCTTTGGGACCAACTGTCCCCAGGCCTAGTCACAAGCTAGGCCTCTCTGGTCTGTCATCCCCGCCCCAAGGGGGCTAATGGGAATGACAGTCTTGTGAGCTGTAAGCTCGGGCTCAGGCACCTACCCCACCCTAGAAGGGTTAGGCATGGTGTCGATTTTTTTGCACACTAGGCTACGTTACTTTTTTAAAGATTATAGAATTCTTTCTCACTCAATTCCTTATCAATATATACTAATATTTACTATAATAATAATTACTGGTGAACACGTGTGTTTGTATATGTGTACTTGTTTACTAGCTTATCGCTGTCAGAAAGACGGGGGGGGGGGGTCACTAGGGTACACAACTCTTCTGAAGATATTTAGATAATTTACTAAACATTATCAGTGTTACCCCTATCTCCTGGCACTGAAAGTTAGGGAGAGAGTGATGGTATAGCATACAACCAGCAGGACCAGACACTGAGACTTGAGACACCAACCAAAAACTAACCACACATAGACAAGTGATGTCTGCACAGTGGAGGTTCCTGGTGGTGGCTGCTATCAACTCCTTCAGGAACTTTATCATGCATTCAAGTTTTTATTTTATTTTTCTATTAAGACTTGGTATTCACTGTTTTTTCTTCAGTACAGTATTATGGTCATAACAAATCTGATGATATTAACTACATTCACAACACCAACAGCTGGGGATTGACTAATTTTTTCTTACTTTCAGTATTTATTTAATCACTCGTTTATGACCTTATCACTACACTGCTGCTATAACCCAACAATATCTGTATTTATTAATATTTCAGATCACACCGTTAACTCAATTAACTATGTTTGGATATTTTGTGTCAACACTGGTGCCAGCAGCCTGATCAGCTGACTGCTACCCTCCCTCACTCAACATTCATTCAAATTTAAATTGTAAATTTTTTTATCTTATCACATTATTCACACTCTTGAAAGCTGTTACACTCTTGTAGGTATGTTCACTGATTCACTCACGTACGATGATCGCTAATAATATCTTTGGACAGTCACTAGAACGCTATATACTGGGAGCACTAGCGATTCTGCTTCACGTGTGTGTGTGATTGTGTGTGTGTGTGTGTGTTTGTGTGTTTGTGTGTGTGTGTGTGTGTGTGTGTGTGTGTGTGTGTGTGTGTGTGTGTACTCACCTATTTGTACTCACCTATTTGTGGTTGCAGGGGTCGAGTCACAGCTCCTGGCCCCGCCTCTTCGCTGATTGCTACTAGGTCCTCTCTCTCCCTGCTCCATGAGCTCTATCATACCTCGCCTTAAAACTATGTATGGTTCCCGCCTCCACTACGTCACTTTCTAGGCTATTCCACGGCCTGACTACTCTATGACTGAAGAAATACTTCCTAACATCCCTTTGATTCATCTGAGTCTTCAACTTCCAATTGTGACCTCTTGTGTCTGTGTCCCTTCTCTGGAACATCCCGTCTTTGTCCACCTTGTCAATTCCGCGCAGTATTTTATATGTCGTTATCATGTCTCCCCTGACCCTCCTGTCCTCCAGTGTCGTCAGGCCGATTTCCCTCAACCTTTCTTCGTAGGACAATCCCCGTAGCTCTGGGACTAGTCTTGTTGCAAACCTTTGCACTTTCTCTAATTTCTTGACGTGCTTGACTAGGTGTGGATTCCAAACTGGTGCTGCATACTCCAGTATGGGCCTGACATAAATGGTATACAGAGTCTTAAACGAATCCTTACTGAGGTATCGGAACGCTATCCGTAGGTTTGCCAGGCGCCCGTATGCTGCAGCAGTTATCTGATTGATGTGCGCCTCAGGAGATATGCTCGGTGTTATACTCACCCCCAGGTCTTTTTCCTTGAGTGAGGTTTGCAGTCTTTGGCCATCTAAACTATATTGTGTCTGCGGTCTTCTTTGCCCTTCCCCAATCTTCATGACTTTGCATTTGGCAGGGTTAAATTCAAGGAGCCAGTTGCTGGACCAGGCTTGTAGCCTGTCCAGGTCTCTTTGTAGTCCTGCCTGATCCTCATCCGATTTGATTCTTCTCATTAACTTAGCATCATCTGCAAACAAGGACACTTCTGAGTCTATCCCTTCAGTTATGTCCTTCACATATACGAAGAACAGCACAGGTCCTAGGACTGACCCCTGTGGAACCCCGCTTGTCACAGGCGCCCACTCTGACACCTCGTCGCGTACCATGACTCGTTGTTGCCTCCCTGACAGGTATTCTCTGATCCATTGCAGTGCCTTTCCTGTTATGTGTGCCTGATCCTCTAGCTTTTGCAGTAACCTCTTGTGAGGAACTGTGTCGAAGGCCTTCTTGCAGTCCAAAAATATGCAGTCGATCCACCCCTCTCTCTCTTGTCTTACTTCTGTCACCTTGTCATAAAACTCTAGTAGGTTTGTGACACAGGATTTTCCTTCCCTGAAACCGTGCTGGTTGTCAATTATACACTTGTTTCTTTCCAGGTGCCCCACCACTCTCCTCCTGATGATCTTCTCCATGACCTTGCATACTATACACGTTAGTGATACAGGTCTGTAGTTTAGTGCCTCATGTCTGTCTCCCTTTTTAAAAATTGGGACTACATTTGCCATTTTCCATACCTCAGGGAGTTGCCCAGTTTCAAGTGATGTGTTGAAGATCTTTGTTAATGGCTCACACAATATCTCTGCTCCCTCTTTAAGGACCCATGGAGAGATGTTGTCTGGTCCCACCGCCTTTGAGGTGTGTGTGTGTGTGTGTGTGTGTGTGTGTGTGTGTGTGTGTGTGCGTGTGTACTCACTCAGTTATACTCTAGCCGCTAGCTCTTGGCCCCGCCTCTTCACTCGCAGCTGCTAGGTCACTCTTCCCGCTCCATGAGCTTTATCATACCTCTTCTTAAAGCTATATATGGATCCTGCCTCCACTACATCATTTCCCAGACTATTCCACTTCCAGACAACCCTGTGACTAAAGAAATACTTCCTAACATCCTTGTGATTCATCTGAGACTTCAACATCCAACTGTGACCCCTTGTTGCTGTGTCCCAACTCTGGAACATCCTGTCTCTGTCCATCTTGTCGATTCCTTTCAGTATTTTGTCCTCCAGTGTCGTCAGATCGATTTCTCTTAACCTCATCTAGTAGGACATACCCTTTTGCTCCGGGACCAATCTAGTTGCAAACCTTTGTACTTTCTCTAGTTTCCTTACGTGCTTGCTAGGTGTGGACTCCAAACTGGTGCTGCATATTCCAATATGGGCCTAAAGTGCACAGTGTACAGGGTCCTGAACGATTCCTTGTGTGTGTGTGTGTGTGTGTGTGTGTGTGTGTGTGTGTGTGTGTGTGTGTGTGTGTGTGTGTGTGTGTGTGTGTGTGTGTGTGTGTGTGTGTATGTGTGTGTGTGTGTGTGTGTGTGTGTACTCACCTAGTTGTACTCACCTAGTTGAGGTTGCGGGGGTCGAGTCCGAGCTCCTGGCCCCGCCTCTTCACTGATCGCTACTAGGTCACTCTCCCTGAGCCGTGAGCTTTATCATACCTCTGCTTAAAGCTATGTATGGATCCTGCCTCCACTACATCGCTTCCCAAACTATTCCACTTACTGACTACTCTGTGGCTGAAGAAATACTTTCTAACATCCCTGTGATTCATCTGTGTCTTCAGCTTCCAACTGTGTCCCCTTGTTACTGTGTCCAATCTCTGGAACATCCTGTCTTTGTCCACCTTGTCAATTCCTCTCAGTATTTTGTATGTCGTTATCATGTCCCCCCTATCTCTCCTGTCCTCCAGTGTCGTCAGGTTGATTTCCCTTAACCTCTCCTCGTAGGACATACCTCTTAGCTCTGGGACTAGTCTTGTTGCAAACCTTTGCACTTTCTCTAGTTTCTTCACGTGCTTGGCTAGGTGTGGGTTCCAAACTGGTGCCGCATACTCCAATATGGGCCTAACATACACGGTGTACAGGGTCCTGAATGATTCCTTATTAAGATGTCGGAATGCTGTTCTGAGGTTTGCTAGGCGCCCATATGCTGCAGCAGTTATTTGGTTGATGTGCGCTTCAGGAGATGTGCCTGGTGTTATACTCACCCCAAGATCTTTTTCCTTGAGTGAGGTTTGTAGTCTCTGACCCCCTAGACTGTACTCCGTCTGCGGCCTTCTTTGCCCTTCCCCAATCTTCATGACTTTGCACTTGGTGGGATTGAACTCCAGGAGCCAATTGCTGGACCAGGTCTGCAACCTGTCCAGATCCCTTTGTAGTTCTGCCTGGTCTTCGATCGAGTGAATTCTTCTCATCAACTTCACGTCATCTGCAAACAGGGACACCTCAGAGTCTATTCCTTCCGTCATGTCGTTCACAAATACCAGAAACAGCACTGGTCCTAGGATTGACCCCTGCGGGACCCCACTGGTCACAGGTGCCCACTCTGACACCTCGCCACGTACCATGACTCGCTGCTGTCTTCCTGACAAGTATTCCCTGATCCATTGTAGTGCCTTCCCTGTTATCCCTGCTTGGTCCTCCAGTTTTTGCACCAATCTCTTGTGTGGAACTGTGTCAAACGCCTTCTTGCAGTCCAAGAAAATGCAATCCACCCACCCCTCTCTCTCTTGTCTTACTGCTGTCACCATGTCATAGAACTCCAGTAGGTTTGTGACACAGGATTTCCCGTCCCTGAAACCATGTTGGCTGCTGTTGATGAGATCATTCCTTTCTAGGTGTTCCACCACTCTTCTCCTGATAATCTTCTCCATGATTTTGCATACTATACATGTCAGTGACACTGGTCTGTAGTTTAATGCTTCATGTCTGTCTCCTTTTTTAAAGATTGGGACTACATTTGCTGTCTTCCATGCCTCAGGCAATCTCCCTGTTTCGATAGATGTATTGAATATTGTTGTTAGGGGTACAAATAGCGCCTCTGCTCCCTCTGTGTGTGTGTGTGTGTGTGTGTGTGTGTGTGTGTGTGTGTGTGTGTGTGTGTGTGTGTGTGTGTGTGTGTGTGTGTGTGTGTGTGTGTGCATGCGTGCGCTCGCGCGACTCTTTTCGTAGTTAAATTAACGACCAACAGAGAGTTTAAGCAAATTCCTGAACATTCACTTAGTAATGTAAAACGTTTGTGTTTTCTTTCTTTATGATAATGGTAATTACCGAAGTGATGATGAGAATGATGGTAATCACAGTAGAGCTGATGAAGACAGTAGTCTTGATCATAGTAATCATAATAACAATAATCACAGTAGAGATGATGAAGACTGTAGTCTTGATCATAGTAATCATAATAACAATAATCATCACACTCGCTACTCTCCATAATATTTCAAACAAAATAATTTATAAACGAGTATATAACTTCATAATCACAATATACTTCACCCACGTTAGTTAGGCTTCAGGCTGGACCACGTTAGTTAGGCTTCAGGCTGGACCACGTTACTTAGGCTTCAGGCTGGACCACGTTAGTTAGGCTTCAGGCTGGACCACGTTAGTTAGGCTTCAGGCTGGACCAAGTTAGTTAGGCTTCAGGCTGGACCACGTTAGTTAGGCTTCAGGCTGGACCACGTTAGTTAGGCTTCAGGCTGGACCAAGTTAGTTAGGCTTCAGGCTGGACCACGTTAGTTAGGCTTCAGGCTGGACCACGTTAGTTAGGCTTCAGGCTGGACCACGTTAGTTAGGCTTCAGGCTGGACCAAGTTAGTTAGGTTTCAGGCTGGACCACGTTAGTTAGGCTTCAGGCTGGACCAAGTAAACATGATGCAATAATAAAAATGCTCAGCTATATCTATCTGTCTTAAAATAATGAATATATATTAGGCCTCTCCATTGATTTAAATTCTAAACAAAGTCCATTACAGTTCACCATAGCATTCTGCTGCTCAAATTAGAACATTATGGTATATGAGGACATGCTGGCTCTCCTATATGTATGTATGTATTTATGTGTATATATATACACATATATATATATATATATATATATATATATATATATATATATATATATATATATATATATATATATATATATATATATATATATATATATATATATATATATATATATATATATATATATATATATATATTAGTTCCAACACTAATTTCCAGTGAACACCGACAGTGGGGACACCGCTGGTTACCATATTAGTTATTATTCTCCTTCTTGACATCTGGTGGATTACACTTACCAGATCGGTGAAAGGAAACAACTGTTATGTTCTCGTTTATATTACAATGGTTAGAATACAAGTGTAGGCTTTAGAATTTAGACTAAGACTTGAGACGTCTTGCTAACATAAGTACTATGTTGGTGTGTCTCTGCTGAAAAAACTGCCTGACCAAGCATGTAATTGGTGGTGATTGTGACGCCGGAATGATATAATTATCTTCAGCTTCTGTCACGGTGTTGAGGATAATGAAAATGGTGTTAGAAGCTGGGAATGATATTGAATATTGTGACGAAAGTTAGGAATGATGGTGAAGATGGTGACTGAAGCTTAGAATGATAGCGAAGACAATAATACTGTAGTGTCGCTCTCCACATCACATCCCCCTCAAACACTCATCCTCTCACACTCCAAAACATACATTTCCCTTCCCTCCCCCCTTCCACCTTCTCGATAACCATCCTCATTCCTTTACTCTACCTCCAATAATTCCCTTCCGCCATCCTCTCCCCTCTACCCCGCCTTCCTCCCATCATAATTTCCACCTCCCTCATCCTCTTCCCCTTCCTTCCCCTCCCTTCAGGATCCAGAAGTGACAGTGGCAAACACCAGATTTGGCACCCAGTTACTGCCTTGATACCCGGTGCCGCCGCTTGGCTTTCCTCGTGTTTATTTTTGCATTTGTTTCTCGTTTATCTTCCTGACTGTTAAAGTCATATCATTAATGTTAACGTTGGCCTTAATGGATGCATGTGTGTGTGTGTGTGTTTTATTTTCATGTTTATATTTCCTATTTCCAGTATTCTACTTGTCTGTCTGCTTTAGCATTTTCTTCTACTTATACATCCTTCACTGAGCTGTAGTTTTATCTGTTGTTATTATTAGTTTATTTGTTGGTTAAGACCATGTAATTGTTTACTCAGTGGCTCATTAAGAACATCTTTAAAATGGTGCCTCATTAAATACCTATATTCTTGTTATATTAAAATTACATCACTCAAGACACATAAGTGATTTCCACAAAGACGAAATAGATTATAGTCAGTGTAGATAAAGAGACATATTCACGCTTAAAGACATTTGTCGTGGAAGCGTTTAGCTACGAGTGGCTTCTTCAGTTTAATACAGAAAAACTTTAGCAAAAACGTCTGTTAAGTGTAAGAGGTAAGGTAAACATAGGCTGAAAGTGCCGTATGGTATTAGAGGTAACACGTTGGGTAATCTTCAGAGATTACCCAATGTGTTACCTAATACCTTACCTTTAATATGCTACTCCACTTCAAGCCAGTGCTAACCTGTCCTCTTGCCTTATATATACATCTAGCGTCTCTGCACTAGGACTGAAGAAGCCACACCTGGAGAAACCTTTCCTCAAAATCATAAGCTATGCATGTGTGTCTCCATATACTGTGAGCATCACCATACCTGGTCTCCAGCCCAGTTATGGAGTATTACTAGGCAACAGTGGCCACACACTGTCAAGAGTTTAATACCTGGTAAAAGTGAGAGTGAGAAGAAGAGGTGCAACAAATAATAATCCTGATTTCAGAAGAAACAATGAAGACTTTCATGAAAGACTTCCTTTAAGGAGTTCATCGAGAGAGAAAAATTATTGGTAAGACAACTCACCATAAGCTGAAAATCCAAGTGTCAGAAGGCTTTAGAAAGTTTTTTTTTTATATTTTATTTAGAATGACAGTACATATACAGAGTACGGTAGATGAATGGTTCAGAGAACCATGTGTCTAATTCAACAACATATACAGAGTAAAGGTAGTAGGTTGGTAGAAAGCAACCACCCAGGGAAGTACTACCGTCCTGCCAGATGACTGTGAAACAGAAACCTGTAACTGTTTTGCATGATGGTAGGATTGCTGGTTTCTTTTTCTGTCTCATAAACACGCTAGATAACAGGGATATCTTGCTACTCCTACTTACACTTTGGTCACACTTCACAGACATGCACATGCATATATATATATATATATATATATATATATATATATATATATATATATATATATATATATATATATATCTATATATATATATATATATATATATATATATATATATATATATATATATATATATATATATCACACCGGCCGATTCCCACCAAGGCAGGGTGGCCCGAAAAAGAAAAACTTTCACCATCATTCACTCCATCACTGTCTTGCCAGAAGGGTGCTTTACACTACAGTTTTTAAACTGCAACATTAACACCCCTCCTTCAGAGTGCAGGCACTGTACTTCCCATCTCCAGGACTCAAGTCCGGCCTGCCGGTTTCCCTGAATCCCTTCATAAATGTTACTTTGCTCACACTCCAACAGCACGTCAAGTATTAAAAACCATTTGTCTCCATTCACTCCTATCAAACACGCTCACACATGCCTGCTGGAAGTCCAAGCCCCTCGCACACAAAACCTCCTTTACCCCCTCCCTCCAACCCTTCCTAGGCCGACCCCTACCCCGCCTTCCTTCCACTACAGACTGATACACTCTTGAAGTCATTCTGTTTCGCTCCATTCTCTCTACATGTCCGAACCACCTCAACAACCCTTCCTCAGCCCTCTGGACAACAGTTTTGGTAATCCCGCACCTCCTCCTAACTTCCAAACTACGAATTCTCTGCATTATATTCACACCACACATTGCCCTCAGGCATGACATCTCCACTGCCTCCAGCCTTCTCCTCGCTGCAACATTCATCACCCACGCTTCACACCCATATAAGAGCGTTGGTAAAACTATACTCTCATACATTCCCCTCTTTGCCTCCAAGGACAAAGTTCTTTGTCTCCACAGACTCCTAAGTGCACCACTCACTCTTTTTCCCTCATCAATTCTATGATTCACCTCATCTTTCATAGACCCATCCGCTGACACGTCCACTCCCAAATATCTGAATACGTTCACCTCCTCCATACTCTCTCCCTCCAATCTGATATTCAATCTTTCATCACCTAATCTTTTTGTTATCCTCATAACCTTACTCTTTCCTGTATTCACCTTTAATTTTCTTCTTTTGCACACCCTACCAAATTCATCCACCAATCTCTGCAACTTCTCTTCAGAATCTCCCAAGAGCACAGTGTCATCAGCAAAGAGCAGCTGTGACAACTCCCACTTTGTGTGTGATTCTTTATCTTTTAACTCCACGCCTCTTGCCAAGACCCTCGCATTTACTTCTCTTACAACCCCATCTATAAATATATTAAACAACCACGGTGACATCACACATCCTTGTCTAAGGCCTACTTTTACTGGGAAAAAATTTCCCTCTTTCCTACATACTCTAACTTGAGCCTCACTATCCTCGTAAAAACTCTTCACTGCTTTCAGTAACCTACCTCCTACACCATACACTTGCAACATCTGCCACATTGCCCCCCTATCCACCCTGTCATACGCCTTTTCCAAATCCATAAATGCCACAAAGACCTCTTTAGCCTTATCTAAATACTGTTCACTTATATGTTTCACTGTAAACACCTGGTCCACACACCCCCTACCTTTCCTAAAGCCTCCTTGTTCATCTGCTATCCTATTCTCCGTCTTACTCTTAATTCTTTCAATTATAACTCTACCATACACTTTACCAGGTACACTCAACAGACTTATCCCCCTATAATTTTTGCAATCTCTTTTATCCCCTTTGCCTTTATACAAAGGAACTATGCATGCTCTCTGCCAATCCCTAGGTACCTTACCCTCTTCCATACATTTATTAAATAATTGCACCAACCACTCCAAAACTATATCCCCACCTGCTTTTAACATTTCTATCTTTATCCCATCAATCCCGGCTGCCTTACCCCCTTTCATTTTACCTACTGCCTCACGAACTTCCCCCACACTCACAACTGGCTCTTCCTCACTCCTACAAGATGTTATTCCTCCTTGCCCTATACACGAAATCACAGCTTCCCTATCTTCATCAACATTTAACAATTCCTCAAAATATTCCTTCCATCTTCCCAATACCTCTAACTCTCCATTTAATAACTCTCCTCTCCTATTTTTAACTGACAAATCCATTTGTTCTCTAGGCTTTCTTAACTTGTTAATCTCACTCCAAAACTTTTTCTTATTTTCAACAAAATTTGTTGATAACATCTCACCCACTCTCTCATTTGCTCTCTTTTTACATTGCTTCACCACTCTCTTAACTTCTCTCTTTTTCTCCATATACTCTTCCCTCCTTGCATCACTTCTACTTTGTAAAAACTTCTCATATGCTAACTTTTTCTCCCTTACTACTCTCTTTACATCATCATTCCACCAATCGCTCCTCTTCCCTCCTGCACCCACTTTCCTGTAACCACAAACTTCTGCTGAACACTCTAACACTACATTTTTAAACCTACCCCATACCTCTTCGACCCCATTGCCTATGCTCTCATTAGCCCATCTATCCTCCAATAGCTGTTTATATCTTACCCTAACTGCCTCCTCTTTTAGTTTATAAACCTTCACCTCTCTCTTCCCTGATGCTTCTATTCTCCTTGTATCCCATCTACCTTTTACTCTCAGTGTAGCTACAACTAGAAAGTGATCTGATATATCTGTGGCCCCTCTATAAACATGTACATCCTGAAGTCTACTCAACAGTCTTTTATCTACCAATACATAATCCAACAAACTACTGTCATTTCGCCCTACATCATATCGTGTATACTTATTTATCCTCTTTTTCTTAAAATATGTATTACCTATAACTAAACCCCTTTCTATACAAAGTTCAATCAAAGGGCTCCCATTATCATTTACACCTGGCACCCCAAACTTACCTACCACACCCTCTCTAAAAGTTTCTCCTACTTTAGCATTCAAGTCCCCTACCACAATTACTCTCTCACTTGGTTCAAAGGCTCCTATACATTCACTTAACATCTCCCAAAATCTCTCTCTCTCCTCTGCATTCCTCTCTTCTCCAGGTGCATACACGCTTATTATGACCCACTTCTCGCATCCAACCTTTACTTTAATCCACATAATTCTTGAATTTACACATTCATATTCTCTTTTCTCCTTCCATAACTGATCATTTAACATTACTGCTACCCCTTCCTTTGCTCTAACTCTCTCAGATACTCCAGATTTAATCCCATTTATTTCCCCCCACTGAAACTCTCCTACCCCCTTCAGCTTTGTTTCGCTTAGGGCCAGGACATCCAACTTCTTTTCATTCATAACATCAGCAATCATCTGTTTCTTGTCATCCGCACTACATCCACGCACATTTAAGCAACCCAGTTTTATAAAGTTTTTCTTCTTCTCTTTTTTAGTAATTGTATACAGGAGAAGGGGTTACTAGCCCATTGCTCCCGGCATTTTAGTCGCCTCATACGACACGCATGGCTTACGGAGGAAAGATTCTTTTCCACTTCCCCATGGACAATAGAAGAAATAAAAAAGAACAAGAGCTATTTAGAAAAAGGAGAAAAACCTAGATGTATGTATATATATATATGCATGTGCGTGTCTGTGAAGTGTGACCAAAGTGTAAGTAGGAGTAGCAAGATATCCCTGTTATCTTAGCGTGTTTATGAGACAGAAAAAGAAACCAGCAATCCTACCATCATGCAAAACAGTTACAGGTTTTTGTTTCACAGTCATCTGGCAGGACGGTAGTACTTCCCTGGGTGGTTGCTGTCTACCAACCTACTACCTATATATATATATATATATATATATATATATATATATATATATATATATATATATATATATATATATATATATATATATATATATATACATACATCTAGGCTTTTCTCCTTTTTCTAAAAAGCTCTTGTTCTTCTTTATTTCTTCTATTGTTCATGGGGAAGTGGAAAAGAATCTTTCCTCCGTAAGCCATGCGTGTAGTATGAAGCGACTAAAATGCCGGGAGCAATGGGCTGGTAACCCCTTCTCCTGTAGACATTTACTAAAAAAGAGAAGAAGAAAAACTTTATAAAACTGGGATGCTTGAATGTGCGTGGATGTAGTGCGGATGACAAGAAACAGATGATTGCTGATGTTATGAATGAAAAGAAGTTGGATGTCCTGGCCTTAAGCGAAACAAAGCTGAAGGGGGTAGGGGAGTTTCGGTGGGGGGAATAAATGGGATTAAATCTGGAGTATCTGAGAGAGTTAGAGCAAAGGAAAGGGTAGCAGTAATGTTGAAGGATCAGTTATGGAAGGAGAAAAGAGAATATGAATGTGTAAATTCAAGAATTATGTGGATTAAAGTAAAGGTTGGATGCGAAAAGTGGGTCATAATAAGTGTGTATGCACCTGGAGAAGAGAGGAATGTAGAGGAGAGAGAGAGATTTTGGGAGATGTTAAGTGAATGTATAGGAGCCTTTGAACCAAGTGTGAGAGTAATTGTGGTAGGGGACCTGAATGCTAAATAGGAGAAACTTTTAGAGAGGGTGTGGTAGGTACGTTTGGGGTGCCAGGTGTAAATGATAATGGGATCCCTTTGATTGAACTTTGTATAGAAAGGGGTTTAGTTATAGGTAATACATATTTTAAGAAAAAGAGGATAAATAAGTATACAAGATATGATGTAGGGCGAAATGACAGTAGTTTGTTGGATTATTTATTGGTAGATAAAAGACTGTTGAGTAGACTTCAGGATGTACATGTTTATAGAGGGGCCACAGATATATCAGACCACTTTCTAGTTGTAGCTACACTGAGAGTAAAAGGTAGAAGGGATACAAGGAGAACAGAAGCATCAGGGAAGAGAGAGGTGAAGGTTTATAAACTAAAAAAGGAGGCAGTTAGGGTAAGATATAAACAGCTATTGGAGGATAGATGGGCTAATGAGAGCATAGGCAATGGGGTCGAAGAGGTATGTGGTAGGTTTAAAAATGTAGTGTTAGAGTGTTCAGCAGAAGTTTGTGGTTACAGGAAAGTGGGTGCAGGAGGGAAGAGGAGCGATTGGTGGAATGATGATGTAAAGAGAGTAGTAAGGGAGAAAAAGTTAGCATATGAGAAGTTTTTACAGATTAGAAGTGATGCAAGGAGGGAAGAGTATATGGAGAAAAAGAGAGAGGTTAATTGAGTGGTGAAGCAATGTAAAAAGAGAGCAAATGAGAAAGTGGGTGAGATGTCATCAACAAATTTTGTTGAAAATAAGAAAAAGTTTTGGAGTGAGATTAACATGTTAAGGAAGCCTAGAGAACAAATGGATTTGTCAGTTAAAAATAGGAGAGGAGAGTTATTAAATGGAGAGTTAGAGGTATTGGGAAGATGGAGGGAATATTTTGAAGAATTGTTAAATGTTGATGAAGATAGGGAAGCTGTGATTTCGTGTATAGGGCAAAGAGGAATAACATCTTGTAGGTGTGAGGAAGAGCCAGTTGTGAGTGTGGGGGAAGTTTGTGAGGCAGTATGTAAAATGAAAGGGGGTAAGGCAACCGGGATTGATGGGATAAAGATAGAAATGTTAAAAGCAGGTGGGGATATAGTTTTGGAGTGGTTGGTGCAATTATTTAATAAATGTATGGAAGAGGGTAAGGTACCTAGGGATTGGCAGAGAGCATGCATAGTTCCTTTGTATAAAGGCAAAGGGGACAAAAGAGAGTGCAAAAATTATAGGGGGATAAGTCTGTTGAGTATACCTGGTAAAGTGTATGGTAGAGTTATTATTGAAAGAATTAAGAGTAAGACTGAGAAATAGGATAGCAGATGAACAAGGAGGGTTTAGGAAAGGTAGGGTGTGTGTGGACCAGGTGTTTACAGTGAAACATATAAGTGAACAGTATTTAGATAAGGCTGAAGAGGTCTTTGTGGCATTTATGGATTTGGAAAAGGCGTATGACAGGGTGGATAGGGGGACAATGTGGCAGATGTTGCAGGTGTATGGTGTAGGAGGTAGGTTACTGAAAGCAGTGAAGAGTTTTTACGAGGATAGTGAGGCTCAAGTTAGAGTATGTAGGAAAGAGGGAAATTATTTCCCAGTAAAAGTAGGCCTTAGACAAGGATGTGTGATGTCACCGTGGTTGTTCAATATATTTATAGATGGGGTTGTAAGAGAAGTAAATGCGAGGGTCTTGGCAAGAGGCGTGAAGTTAAAAGATAAAGAATCACACAAAGTGGGAGTTGTCACAGTTGATCTTTGCTGATGACACTGTGCTCTTGGGTGATTCTGAAGAGAAGTTGCAGAGGTTGGTGGATGAATTTGGTAGGGAGTGCAAAAGAAGAAAATTAAAAGTGAATACAGGAAAGAGTAAGGTTATGAGGATAACAAAAAGATTAGGTGATGAAAGATTGGATATCAGATTGGAGGGAGAGAGTATGGAGGAGGTGAATGTATTCAAATATTTGGGAGTGGACATGTCAGCGGATGGGTCTATGAAAGATGAGGTGAATCATAGAATTGATGAGGGGAAAAGGGTGAGTGGTGCACTTAGGAGTCTGTGGAGACAAAGAACTTTGTCCTTGGAGGCAAAGAGGGGAATGTATGAGAGTATAGTTTTACCAACGCTCTTATATGGGTGTGAAGCATGGGTGATGAATGTTGCAGCGAGGAGAAGGCTGGAGGCAGTGGAGATGTCATGTCTGAGGGCAATGTGTGGTGTGAATATAATGCAGAGAATTCGAAGTTTGGAAGTTAGGAGGAGGTGCGGGATTACCAAAACTGTTGCCCAGAGGGCTGAGGAAGGGTTGTTGAGGTGGTTCGGACATGTAGAGAGAATGGAGCGAAACAGAGTGACTTCAAGAGTGTATCAGTCTGTAGTGGAAGGAAGGCGGGGTAGGGGTCGGCCTAGGAAAGGTTAGAGGGAGGGGGTAAAGGAGGTTTTGTGTGCGAGGCGCTTGGACTTCCAGCAGGCATGCGTGAGCGTGTTTGATAGGAGTGAATGGAGACAAATGGTTTTTAATATTTGACGTGCTGTTGGAGTGTGAGCAAAGTAACACTTATGAAGGGTTCAGGGAAACCGGCAGGCCGGACTTGAGTCCTGGAGATGAGAAGTACAGTGCCTGCACTCTGAAGGAGGGGTGTTAATGTTGCAGTTTAAAAACTGCAGTGTAAAGCACCCTTCTGGCAAGACAGTGATGGAGTGAATGATGGTGAAATTTTTCTTTTTCGGGCCACCCTGCCTTGGTGGGAATCGGCCAGTGTGCTAATAAAAAAAATAGTACAGAGTACACACAATTATTAACATGGTACATCAATAAGGTACAAAGATAAACAGTAATTTACTTAATACCATTTGAAAGGAGCAAAAAAAGAAAGGAAACATTCAGAGAAGAGGAAAATAAACAGAAGATCTAGTAATGAATATGGAATTTCGAGAATAACAGGATGACATAGCTGAAGGCCATATCACAACCAAAAATTATAGACGAGGAAAAATATCATAAAAGACTAATTAATAGGGATAAAAAGGGATGATTAAGGAGATATTAATGGAACCAGAAAACAGGAGTGATAATGCTGAACAGCAGAAATTGGAAGGTATCCAAATATCCAAGGAAGAGGTAAAGAATTGTGTTGCTGCTGCTTGTGAACTGAGAGAACGAGGAGGATCATTTTGTGAACTTGTAATAAATCTACAACTGCTTTAATGGCTCGATTGATTTTTTTTTTAAACCGCAGGAAAGCCTTGACACTGCCCTGCTGTAGATTAACATATTTGAGGAACAAACAAGCATGCAATATAAACTGATATAAAAGATTAAAATATACCTAACAAACGAAAGACAGAGGATAATGGTATTGACGTACATTTCATAATGGGAAAACTTATTAAATAGTGTCTCTAAAGATCAATATTTGGGCCTCAATTCTTAATAAATAACAAGGACGTACATGAAGGAATTGAAAATATATATATCATTTGATGAAGACATAAAGCTATTAAAAAATTAAGAATTGGATAGGATAGGAAGTTTTGGATTAGTATTCATGGACAGACTGCAAATGTTGTCAAGCGAGTGACTGTAAAAAGTTATGCAATTGGAGAGAAAGAGAGAAAATCAGAAGAGACTGTAAGTTGAAAAGTGAGAAACGACAAGAATCGCTCAAAGAGAGAGAATTTGCAGTGAACATTGACCAAATTTATTGGCAGGTGCACATAAATCGTATAGCATTACTAGCATTAGCAAAATTAGCAAATCTCAGCTGCCTTCAGAGAATTTAACAAAGAATGTCATCTCGTAAGTTATGCCTCTCAGAGGCATGACTTACAGGTAGTTAATGTGTGTGACCACTTTGTTGATTACGTGAGCGCTGGAGCCCTTATGTGTAGGTGGGTGGACCGTGAGAGTGGGCGGAATGTGTGGGCAGATGTAATTTGTAGGTGGATGGATTATGTGAGTGGGTGGAACGTTCAGTTGGTGTGGGAGACTGGCCACAATAAACTAGCCATCGAAGCGGCTAGTTTATTGTATATCCCACATACATCCTCTGAACGGTAACGCAATATTTCATATTCAGAAGGCTTTGAAACCAGATCCAAGCCAATCTGTGCCCAATCATACAGACCACTGTATGATTGGGCACAGATTGGGGACTTATACCATAATTTTTTTATGTTCCATAAGGTATATTCCATGTACTCTGAGGAGTTCCCAGTATTTTCGATGCAGTAAAGAATCTGTGTGTATTTTACAGCTTTGACACTTTCGCTGTGTTTAGTGTCGTTGTGAACACGAAATAATACCCTACACACGACACCATTATTGAACTAATTGGTATCATTATTTTTATTGTTTCTCTTTGTTTACAAGTTGTCATAATCCATCCTGTCGCTTTCCTGGTCTTTGTTGCATCAGCTTTATTGAATTCTATAAACAATAGGTCAACTAATCTTATTATTCATAAGTCCTTTACATATTTATTTCGTTCTTTGGGATGATCTGTCTGCGTCTTGCACCTTCGCTTGTTCTGAATTATCCCAGTTTCTTTTTTTCATTTCTAATTGGATGAAATTGATAATGTGTATTCGTATTTTTCTGAGTCTTCTCTCAGACGACGCTTATACTTATAAAGAAATTGTCAATAAAGGATAATATGAAGCCTTGTGTGGCATGCAAAGAGTACGTAACCTTTATTCGACGCATGTACACACCCTCATTTACAGGCTATCTCCCCCAACCAGCAAACCAGGTTGCTAAGAGTTGATGATGGGGCCCTGTCGCTCAACTAGTGACCAGGTTCTAGCCAATAAGAAGATGGTTTTGGCAATCGCAGAGGTTATGTGGGTACCACTCTCCTGTCTGCCCTTGTCATTCCCATTCTAGAGCTGGTTGAAGCACGGTCTGCTATCTTGTGGCTTCTATTTCTGCCTTGCTTACCGTGGAGTGCACTATACTTATCACTGTACATAGTGTACACATTGCTGTTCTAAATTGGTGAAGGATAATATAAGTGTAAACTTTTTCTGCTGTGTTTATTTTGCTCCCATTACACCCGGGATAACAGGCCATTTGGATTCCTGGGTTGTAATATGGGGGCCTGTCCAGGACCTGGAGCTGCACTTAGAGAAACAGTTGAGCTTTGGGTGAAGCTCATAGCAGGAACATTGTGCAGCTTGCTCTCCGGCATTGCTTTACAAATTTTGCGTGTCAGTTGCTTTATGGTCAGCCTTTCTATTGTGTGATCATTCAACAGCTCGCTACTAGCTTGTTCAGTGTGCTCGCTTCGCTACGGTCAAATTCTAGAACAGTGTAGCTGTCTGGCATTGCTTTACAAATTTTGCGTGTCATTTGTTACTAGCCTGTTAGGTGTGGAGAATTTTGCAGTCGGCTTTGCTTGTATGCGTATTCTGCAATCGTACTGTGCATAGCTAAGCGTGTTCTGCAAATTAACGTGTTACGTTGAGGTATTCTGCAATCGTACTGTGCATAGCGAATAACTTATGCCACCTAGATGAGTCAGACGTCTGGTGTCGGCATATACTTTGCATAACCTACCTAAATTGTCCCTACAGCGTTGTTGGCAAATTGCTCGTTCCATTGGCATTAAATACAAACGCACTCTCACAGCTGCGCAACTGCATTCACTGATTGCTGACAAACTTATAGAGAAAGAAATGGCACATCAGACTCCTCCCTCTACCGGAGCTAGGGCAAAAACTCCTATGTTCTCGCAGGAGGAAGATGATACACCTACGGAGCAAAATGGTCAGTATAGTGCAGCTGGGTTGTCTCAAGGTGAATCAGCGTCATTGGCACTTGAGCTGGCAAAAATCAATCTTGAGCAAACTAGGGAACAGAGAGCATTCGCAAGGGAAGAATTTGATAGGGAAAGAGAAAGGAGGCAGTTTTCGCATTCTGTAAATGATTTTAGTTTACAAAAAGCAGTACAGCTTGTTCCCCGCTTCAATGAGGCCGAACCAGAACAATTTTTCGAAAGCTTCGAAAATCAGGCTCGAGCCTTGAGGTGGCCGGAACAGCATTTGGCATCGTTGGTTCATACAGCATTATTGGGTAAGGCACAGGAATTTACGTCAGCATTTAATGACGCTGAATCTTCTGATTATCAAGTAGTGAAGACCACAGTGTTGGGAGCATATACATGTATCCCAGCCAAATACAAAAAATTTTTAAACTAAGCAGGCGGCAGCTTGGTCAATCCCTCGTGGATTTTGTAAGACAGCAAACCAAAGCTTTTACCAGCTGGTATAAAGCAAGTGGTGTCTCTACCTTTGAGGAGCTGGTGCAGCTTATTCTGATTGATAACCTGCTGGAGTCTGTGGGACAAGAGGTTCGAGTCTTATCTAGTCTTACCGAGTCTTATCACTTATCTAGGTGTGGGGTGGGAGCACTGGCAACTGCAGTGGAGGGAGCAGTTAGGACTTTAAACTAGGAATAGTTAGTGGTATGGGTTTTGGCAGGAAAACAGTGAAGTCCCAGTGTAGTAATATTACGAGTTCTAGGGGAACTAGTAATAATAAGAACGAGATAGATATTGAAAAGCCAGGGACCTTGGGTGATAAGGACAGTAATAGGTTTAGTAGAAAAATAGAAATGAGCAGGAAGGGTAAAGAGAAAGGAGAGTCTTTCAATGTTTATTATGCTAATTGCCGTAGTGCTAGGAATAAGATGGACGAGTTGAGATTAGTTGCTAGTGTAGGTAACATTGATGTATTTGCCTTAACTGAGACGTGGTTTAATTCAAAAAGTCGGGACATGCCTGCGGAATGTCATATTCAGGGTTTTAAATTGTTCCAAGAAGATAGAAGTATTGGGAGGGGGGGGTGGGGTGGCATTGTATGTCCGAGATCGCTTGAACTGTTGTATAAAAACGGGTATTAAGTCTGAAGTAACACATACAGAGTCTGTTTGGATAGAATTTTCAGAGGGGCATGAAAAACTGATTTTAGGAGTGATATACCGTCCCCCAAACTTAGATAGGGACCAAGGGAAACTACTATGGGAGGAAATTGTTAAGGCCACAAGGCACGATAATGTAGTAATTCTAGGAGACTTTAACTTTAGTCATGTTGATTGGAATTTCTTGACTGGGAATTTAGAATCATACGACTTCTTAGAAGTATTTCAGGATTGTTTTTTGAAGCAGTTTGTGACAGAACCTACAAGGGAAAATAACCTACTTGACTTAGTTATGGCAAACAATGAATCCCTTGTTAATAATTTAGAAATTTCAGAGGAACTGGGTGCTAGCGACCACAAATCAATTACATTTAGCATTGAATAGAAGTACGATAGTAGCGATAACTCACTAACAGTCCCAGATTTTCGCTTAGCAGATTACGATGGGCTTAGAGAACACTTATCATCTGTTGACTGGGGTAACAAAGAGAGCTATCAATATGACGGTTTTCTGAACACTATACATGCTGCTCAAAGAACGTTTATCCCATATAAAGAAATTAGATCAAATAGAAATGACCCAAAATGGATGAATAATAGGCTCAAATATCTACTAGGGCATAAGAAAGGAATTTATAGGCGTATCAAAAGAGGTGAGGGTCATCTTATGAATCAGTGTATTGACATTAAGAGGGACATTAAAAAGGGGATAAGAAAAGCTAAAAGGGACTATGAAATTAAAGTTGCTAGGGATTCTAAAACTAACCCAAAAAGTTTTTTCCAGGTCTATAGAACAAAAGTTAGAGATAAGATAGGTCCCCTTAAAAATAACTATGGGCACCTTACTGACAAAGAGAATGAAATGTGCTTGATTTTAAATAATTATTTTCTCTCAGTTTTTACACAGGAAGACACTAACAATATTCCAGTAATTAATTTTTACAGTGGGCTAGAAGAAGATAAATTATGTAACATCACAGTCACTAGTGAGATGGTTGTGAAGCAGATAGACAGACTGAAGCAAAATAAGTCGCCGGGTCCTGATGAGGTTTTTTCAAGGGTTCTTAAGGAATGCAAAATGGAACTCTGTGAACCATTAACTAATATTTTTAATTTATCTCTTCAAACAGGTGTAGTGTCTGATATGTGGAAGATGGCTAATGTAACTCCTATTTTTAAAACAGGGGACAAGTCGTTACCGTCAAATTACCGCCCAATAAGCCATCTCGATAAGCATAGCTTGATTAATGATACTCAGCATGGATTCACAAGAGGCCGGTCTTGTCTAACTAATTTATTAACTTTCTTCAGTAAAGCTTTTGAGGCTGTTGACCACAATAAAGAATTTGATATTATTTACTTAGATTTTAGTAAGGCTTTTGATAGAGTTCCGCACCATAGACTGTTAAAAGAAAGTGACAGCTCATG